>NC_044566.1:7619267-7916884 GCF_007565055.1 Rhinopithecus roxellana
AAATGGAAAGGCCATCATATGTGAAAGCCTGGAAGGTCAAGATTTCTTAAAATAATTTTACCAAGTATTTTTTTCAGGAACCTAGAGTATATAGATTTCCCTTCAAACCTCACACCTTCCTCAGTGCAAAGAACTTCAAACACCAAAGATAAACTCTTTATAATCTTTTTCTCACTTAACGAAGATGCTAATTCACGATGCCTGCTTTGTATCTACATGGTTCCAGATATAATGTTGGACAATGGTCTCTCAAAAGTCTTCAAGAAACTTGGAAATATGGATAAACAGCAGAAAAGAGTGAAAGCATAGTACTATGAGTGCAAGGTCATAGCAGAAAAACATCAAAGCCTTCGGAAGAGATCCTTGGAATCTCTTCTAAGATTCCTGTTAATCTAGGGGAGAATGGGCCAGGTTTTTTCTAAGCTTCCTAAAGTCCCTCATTCATCAATGAGCTCTAATCCTCATGGCTTTAAACTTAGTTGGAAAGTAGTGTTTAGTTTTCACAGTTGTTTTTAAATCCCGATATGAACTGAAATCATCTGAGTGAGACCAGGGCCTTACCTCTAGAAATTTCATTTTCTAAAACATTTGTATCTTGGAAAGACAGTAGGCTTGAGAATGGTTAGCAAAGTCCATAGTGAATACTCAGTGAAGATAAATTATGAGTGTTATAATTATTGCTGTTATTAAGGTTAGTAGCTTCCTGATGGTAGTTGTGATGCAAATAACACTCAAGAATTATTGTCTTGGAATAAAAAAAAAATCAAAGCTATCATCCTGCAATTCCCCTAGAATTAGTTCACATGTGGGGGTCAGAGAGAAATAACTATGCAAAGTGATGGTTAGAGATTTTACCTTTTACTGTTAAGCATAAGTACATTAGTGCTCCATAAAGCCATTTTCATGATTTCAAGGTAAACCCAATGGCATTGCACTTCTTCATTTTCCAAAAATGACTTGTGTTTTTTAAATGTCTGCATTATTTAAGAATACCAATTACGTTTGTTTTATCCTTACTGTACCTAGAATATGACATGGTAATTTGAAGATAAGATGGGAGAGTAAATTCTAGTTGTGAGCAGAATTTCCAATACAACATGATTCCAAGTGCTGCCAAAGTTCAGAGATCACACCTTGTCTTTATTTCACAGGTATCCACCTAGCATTGTTGTTCTCAGCAAGATATTTTTCTCCTAAAATAGTCATACATTTCTTAAATACCCAAAATTGCACACTACCCTCTGAAAAAAGGACTAGCATTGATGGACACAGCAGCACTATGCTCCTTGTTGTGGTTATTCTGTATTACAACTCTTTACATGGAATTGGGACTGATGTCATTTATGAAAGTTAGTTAATGGTAAAAAGATTGTCATGGAATTGACCCATCTTCAAGGACTACCTGGGACATTTTAGAATACTGAAAACCTAGGTTTCAGGTTTACATTTTCCAAATTTCTAGAGATAAACAGATTCAGATCTGTGCTAGAAGTTTTAAATTTGACACAACACACAGGCATGAAGCCATGCTTTTTGATCTGATTCACACATCTTTAGAGATTACACTTAACTTATAACATTTCCCTGTTTCTATATGTGCATCAGACGTGGTGCTGCCTGTGACATTTAAACTGTTATTACCTAGAATATAGTTAACATTGCTACTTTTTTTTCAAAACGGCTGGCAGAAATCAGTTTCTAAAATCCTCCTTATTCTGTCCCTATCTTCAGTTAGCAATGGACAATAAGCAACGGATACGAAATCTTTAAAAAGTTTAACGATGGAGACAGAAGGTGTCTCCTCCAAATTCCTACCAGCAAAAGCAATAGACTCCTGCTATGGAACGTTCTCAGATCTCACTGTGACCCTGCTGTGTGTCATGTCCTGCAAGGGACTGCACAAAACAACAGTGTAACGAGGTTTGCAGACACTTGCTCTCCTCTCTTCCCCCATCGTACTAGACCCAGGATAAGATGGACAAAATGAAAAAAGAAATATTTAGGAGATTAACAGACTACTGAGCACTTTGAAAGGGTTTGTCTGAGGAACTATCCACAATTTGATCCCACGCAGGGACAAACTTTTCATCCTACCCATCTGCCTTCCCCAGCCTCCAAACACCAAATCCAGCCCACTCTCTTTAGGATAAATCAATCTGGCAGAGCAATTGAGCACCTATGTGGTGGGATGTTCCTGATAATTAAGGTTCATAACTGCAGCTGTTTTTGTATCTTGGCTTTTAACCTTATTTGTTGGAGAAAACCATCCTTGAAACATCTGGGTGCTTTGCTGAAACAATAGCATAGTTTCTCCAGTAATCTTGATTTTTGGTGAATAGTAGGGTACATTTAAACAGTTCTAATAGAGCAAACAATACTGTTTTAAAGGGCTTTGATCATTACTTATCTTTCAGCTGATTATAGGAATCTTGTTGGAAGTGTTCAAAGGATTTTTAGTTTTGAATCTCTTTATGTCTTCAACCTAGTGATAACGCTAATTTCCCCTGTTGCCTGTGAAAGGAAGCCTAGTTTTGTCCTCAGACGTTTTTTTATTCCCCATGTCATGTCTTTTGTGTATGCAGATGGGGCTGATTAATTCCAAGGCCTTTGCTACGTTAAAAAGTAATTTAAATAACTAGACACAGTGAAGAAAACTGAAGTGTTTCTGTTTAAGGAGGAAACTACCAACAATGCAAATACACACACACACACACACACACACACATTCTGTTTAGTGTTCATTTACAAATGCTGTTCATTTACAAATGTCCTAGAGATTATAAGATTGGTGTTACAAATTGTGTTCATTTACAAATGTCCTAGAGACGAAGATTTTCTAAATTAACCACTTTTTCCTTTGATAGTATACTAGTCAATTTTCACACTGCTAATAAAGACCTTTCCGAGACTGGGGAGAAAAACAGGTTTAATGGACTCACAGTTCCATGTAGCTGGGGAGGCCTCAGAATCATGGTAGAAGGTGAAAGGCACTTCTTACATGGTAGCGGCAAGAGAGAATGAGAAAGAAGTGAAAGCAAAAACCCCTAATAAAACCATCAAATCTCGTGAGACTTATTCACTGCCATGAGAACAGTATGGGGGAGACTGCCCCCATGATTCAATGATCTCTCACCGGTTCCTCCCACAACACCCAGGAATTATGGGAGCTACAATTCAAGATGAGATTTGAGTAGAGACACAGAGCCAAACCATATCTGGTAGACACTAAAACAAAAACCAGCAATGTCCATTAAATAAATCTGAAATGAACAGAAAGTGCTATAAAAGCAGGCAGATCACACCACACCTGGGGTCCATACCTCACACAACAGGATGCAGACATATCTAGAAAATATTGCAGGTTCGGCTCCAGACTACTGCAACACAACAAATTCAAAATCCAGCAAGTCACACAAATTTGTTGGCTTCCCAGTGCACGTGAATGTTATGTTTACACAATACTGCAGAATAGTAAGTGTGCAATAGCATTTTGTCTAAAAAACAATGTACATACCTTAATTTTAAGATATTGCTAAAAAGTGCTAATGATCATCTGAGGCTTCAATAAGTCACAAGCTTTGTGTTATTGGATAGCCTTGCCTTGATGTTTGTGGCTGCCAGCTGATCAGGGTGGGGGTGGTTGCTGGATGTTAGAGTGGCTGTGGTGATTTCTTAAGACAACAGCGAAGTTTGCCACATCAACTGACTCTTCTTTTTATGAAAGTTTTCTCAGTACTCTGTGACTTTATTTGGTAGCATTTTACCCACAGTAGAACTTTTTTCACAATTGGAATCATTTATTTCAAATCTCTGGCTGTTTCACCAATGAAGTTTATGTAATATTACAAATTCTTCTTTGTCATTTCAGCAATGTTCAAAGCATCTTCAATAGGAGTAGATTCCATTTCAAGAAACCACCCTTTTCATGCATTCATAAGAAGTAACTCCTTATCCTTTTGAGTTTGATCATGAGATTGCAGCAATGTAGTCACTTCTTCAGGTTCCACTTCTAATTCTAGGTCTCTTGCTACTTCCACCACATCTGCAGTTACTTCCTTCACCAGAGTCTTCAGTGCCTCAAAGTCATCCGTGAGGATTGGAATCAACTCCTTCCAAACTGTTTGTGCTGATATTTTGACCTCCTCCTATGAATCATGAATTCTTAGTGGCATCTAGAATGGAGAATTCATTCTAGAAGGTTTTCCATTTTCTTTGCCCAGATCCATCAGAGGAATCACCACCTATGGCAGCTGCAGGCTTATGTAATGTATTCCTTAAATAAGCCTTAAAAGTTGAAATAACTCCTTGATCTATGGGCTACAGAATGGATTTTGTGTTAGCAGACATACAAATAATATTAATTTCCTGTACATCTCCTTCAGAGGTCGTGGGTGACCAGGTACATTGTCAATGAGTAACAATATTTTGCAAAAAAAATTTCCAGGCAGTAGCTCTCAATAGTGAGTTTAACATATTTGGTAACCTGGCTGTAAACAGGTGTGCTGTCATCAGGCTTTGTTTCATTTATAGACCATAGGTAGAATGGAGTTAACACAATTATTAGTGGCCCTAGGATTTTCAGAATGGTAAATAAGCATTGGCTTCAACCGGAAGTCACTAACTACATTAGCCTCACATAAGAGAGTCAGTCTGTCCTTCAAATCTTTCAAGCAAGGCATTGACTTCTCCTCTCTAGCTATAAAAGTCCTAAATGGCATCTTCTTCCAATATAAGACTGCTTTGTCTACATTGAAAATATGTTGTTTAGTGTGGCCACTTTCCTCAATGGTCTTAGCTACAACTTTTAGATAACTTCCTGCAGCGTCTGCATCAAGAGTTCCTGCTTCACCCTGCACTTTTATGTTATGGATGGCTTCTTTCCATAAACATGCCTTTCACACTAAACTTAATCATTTCTGGGTTTTCGTTTTAACATAAGAGAAGTGAAGTGTGACCTTTCCTTCCACTCAGATACTTAGAGGCCATTGTAGGGTTATTAATTGGCCTAATATTAACGTTATTATGTCTCAGGGAATAGTGAAGTTCCAGGAGAGTGAGGGAGACAGGGGAGCTGGTGGAGCAGTCAGAACACACACAACACTTATGAAGTCAGTCATCTTCTAAGGTCATAGTTCATGGTGCCCTTAAACAATTACAATAGTAACATCAAAGTTCCCTGTTCGCGCATCACTATAACAAATATAATAATAATAATAAGGTTTAAAATATTGTGAGAATGACCAAAATGTGGCACAGAAACAAAGTGTAAAGACACCAATAGACTGGCTGATCACAGGGTTTCCACAAATCTTCAATTTGTAAAAAACACAGTATCTTCAAAGGAGAATAAAGCAAAGTGCAGTAAAAAAGAGGTGTGCCTATAATTGTCTGTGAAGGAGAAATAGTCCCAAAAGAAAATGTAGCATGCGTTGGTTCCATAACTTTTACAAAATCAAAATAAAACACACAAAAGTCTTAAACACAATGGTTTTCTCTAAACATAAAAACTACTGCCTGAATTCAAGCAGATGTCTACAATTGACTTTCTTCTTTTCTGAAGTATTTGTTTAAAGACAATTGTATGACAAAAGTATACACTTTAATAGGATATTTGTTTCGTTGTTATGTTTTTGTTTGTTTGTTTGTTTGTTTTTTTCAGACAGAGTTTCACTTTTGTCTCCCAGGCTGGAGTGCACTGGCACAATCTCGGCTCACTGCAACCTTTGCCTCCTGGGTTCAAGTGATTCTCCAGCCTCAGCCTCCCAAGTAACTGGGATTACAGGTGCCTGCTACCACACCCATCTAATGTTTGTATTTTAAATAAAGATGGGGTTTTCCCATGCTGGTCAGTCTGGTCTCAAACTCCTGACCTCAGGTGATCTGCCTACCTCGGCCTACCAAAATGCTGGGATTAGAGGCATGAGCCACCACGCCTGGCCACTTTAATAAAATATTTGATTACCTGGGCATGGCAGACACTTGTTACTGTAGCCCCCAAGGCTAGCCTGTGCAAGAAAGGGTGTAACTCAGCCTAAAGAGAACACTGAAGTTAAAAATTAAATCCATGGAGTCATTTTATTCTTGGCTACATAGGTGTGTTTCACATTCGTTAAAATCCAAAATCTACACATTTTCTATGTAAGAATTATGCATCTAGAAGGATAACGGGGGGAAACATATTTTTTTTTCCTGCATGCGGAAGTTGAGACATTTCCTGTACATTTGATCAAATCTTTCTTTTAATGCATCACTGTTATTCGCTTCCTACTGACCAGAACTTCAAGCAGAGAGGCTTTTAGTGAAAATATAGAGGATGACTTAAATGGAATTGTGGTGCTTTCAGAGGACAGATGTCCCATCGATCAAGAATGACTCCAGGAAATTGGTGAATGTTTTTATCTTGTGGCAAAGACAAAAATCATGATTTTAAGGTTTCCAAAATGCATATGTTCTTCTTTTTTGTGGGTGCTTCAATCAATCTGTGGGGGAGAAAGTAATCTGAAAAGAGTTGGTTGGGACTTGAGTTCAATAAAATGTGATGATCTCCTGAGTTTATATTAACTTTAAAAAATTCATTAACTAGGAACCTATAATACAAAGAGTGAACTTTTAAAAGATAATATGCTAGAAGTTTTATGATCTGCCTATAGAAAGGTAAAGAAAACCTTTTTTTTTTTTTTTTTTTTTTTTTTTTCCAGACAGAGTCTTGCTCTGTCACCCAGACTGGAGTGTAGTGGCACAATCTCAGACTCCCTGTAACTCCTCCACCTCCCGGGTTCAAGCAACTCTCCTGCCTCAGCCTCCCAAATAGCTGGGACTACCGGCATGTGCCACCAAACTAGGCTAATTTTTGTGTTTTTATTAGAGACGGGGTTTCAACATGTCGGTCAAGCTGGTCTTGAACTCCTGACCTTATGAACCACCCACCTCGGCCTCCCAAAGTGCTGGGATTACAGGTGTGAGCCACTGTGCCCAGCTGGGAAACCTATTTTAAGACAAGTCTCTAGCCATCTGATCTTTGACAAACCTGACAAAAACGAGAAATGGGGAAAGGATTCCCTATTTAATAAATGGTGCTGGGAAAACTGGTTAGCCATATGTAGAAAGATGAAACTGGATCCCTTCCTTACTCCTTATACAAAAATTAATTCAAGATGGATTAGGGACTTAAATGTTAGACCTAAAACCATAAAAGCCCTAGAAGAAAACCTAGGCAGTACCATTCAGGACATAGGCATGGGCAAGGACTTCATGTCTAAAACACCAAAAGCAATGGCAACAAAAGCCAAATTTGACAAATGGGATCTAATTAAACTAAAGAGCTTCTGCACAGCAAAAAAAATAACTACCGTCAGGGTGAACAGGCAACCTACAGAATGGGAGAAAATTTTTCCAATGTACTCATCTGACAAAGGGCTAATATCCAGAACCCACAAAGAACTCAAACAAATTTATAAGAAAAAACCAACAACCCCATCAAAAAGTGGAAAAAGGAAATGAACAGACACTTCTCAAAAGAAGACATTCATACAGCCAACAGACACATGAAAAAATGCTCATCATCACTGGCCATCAGAGAAATGCAAATCAAAACCACAATGAGATACCATCTCACACCAGTTAGAATGGCAATCACTAAAAAGTCAAGAAACACCAGGTGCTGGAGAGGATGTAGAGAAATAGGAACACTTTTACACTGTTGGTGGGACTGCAAACTAGTTCAACCATTGTGGAAGACAGTGTGGCAATTCCTCAAGGATCTAGAACTAGAGATACCATTTGACCCAGCCATCCCATTATTAGGTATATACCCAAAGGATTATAAATCATACTGCTATAAAGACACATGCACACGTATGTTTATTGAGGCACCCTTCACAATAGCAAAGACTTGGAACCAACCCAAATGTCCATCAATGACAGACTGGATTAAGAAAATGTGGCACATATACACCATGGAATACTATGCAGCCATAAAAAAGGATGAGTTCATGTCTTTTGTAGGTACATGGATGCAGCTGGAAACTATCATTCTCAGCAAACTATCTCAAGAACAGAAAACCAAACACTGCATGTTCTCACTCATAGGTGGGAATTGAACAATGAGATCACTTGGACACAGGAAGAGGAACATCACACACTGGGGCCTGTTGTGGGTAGGGGGAGGGGGGAGGGATAGCATTAGGAGGTATACCTAATGTAAATGACGAGTTAATGGGTGCAGCACACCAACATGGCACACGCATACATACGTAACAAACCTGCACATTGTGCACATGTACCCTAGAACATAAAGTATAACAAAAAAAACATGTAAACTTTAAAGATTAAAAAAAAAAAGACAAGTCTCTTTTCCAATTCTCTATTGTTAGATGACACTGACTTTTTTTTTGTTTTAAGTTTGAAAGAAGTGCTATAAATTTATTGTATCTCAATAATTCAATTATTTACATCTGGCCAGTGTTTCATAGTTTTCAAAACACATTCATAAGGAATAAAATACTCTTTAGTTTTCCTAACAACCCCATAAATTAGGGTAGCCAGGTATGACGAGTGATTCTGTTTTCTATCACAGAGAAGTAAGATCGGGTAGTTGTTTAAACTTTGACATTGGATCAATACTAAACCGGGTTTGAATATTGCCTCTGAAATGTACTCCTAACTAACTCTTGGTCAAATAAATTGCCTATTGAACCATCCAAAAATATTTCATGAGCATCTACCACGTGCAGGCATTCTGTCGAGCAATGGGCTGGGTTGGAGGCTCAGATGTGGCCCTCAATGTCATGGTCCTGCATACACATGTATTTGAAGATAGGCTCACCTTTTCAACCAAAATCCACCACGGATGCCCCATGAATCACTCATGAATCCTGTCAACATGTAACAAATTATATGTGGTAGACCCATAAAATCAATATCAAGTTAAAAGCATTTTTTTTGCTCTCATGTAAAATAAACTCCGGAAGTGGAGAATGATCCTCACATGTCAGTGACAATCTGGTAAAAGGTGGGGGGTGTAGAGAGTAGAGCAAAATCAGAGTTCAATTCAGAAGCCATAAGGAAGTAGGGGAGGGAGCCGTGCTTACCAACATTTTCTGTCCGGTTTGGAGAATGTGGTAGGATTTATATGCTACACAGTTTATTTGTGAGTATGTCACAGTGTACATTATTTAAAAGACTGCATTAGAACAAAGTCAGCTGGTACTCCTAAGCTAATACTCCTGGTGGAAGTTTAAAATTTTACTTGATAATCTGCTTTGAAACCAGAAATGTGTAAAAGAAGGAGTCACTAACTTCTTAGTTATTCTTAAGTATATATAGAGGGACATTGGACAAAGTTTAGATTTTCTGCAAAGTACTTCAATACATATGTATTAGAAAGGAATGATTATAGTTTAATATAAGGGTTGAGAAACTTTTCATGAAAAAGGCCAAATAGTAAATAATTCAGAATTAATTGGTTGTACACTTCTGTTACAACTATCCCACACTGTTATTATGGCACAAAGGAAGCCACAGATCATACATAAACGGGCATGTCTATGCTCCAGTCACATTTATTTACAAATAAGCAGTGGGCAGAGCTTGGCTCATGGGTTCTATTCACAGTTTGTGAACACCTGGTTTAGTATATTACAAATACATCCCAAGAACATCTCTTATGTTCTTCGGAACCCTCTGGATGGGGAAAGCATAAACAGATTTCCTCAGTGGGGATTTCATGTAAGTATTCACACCCTCCCAGCTGCTATGAGTTGTCCATTTAAAACCTACCCATAAGCCTTGTATGACCGGTGATTTTATCATGATTCTGAATCATTTTTCCTCTTCCAAAGGAGGTATGTACAGGTGCCCCCAGTCACATTAGTGTCATCTCTCAGTGGTGAGGAAGAGACACACAGGCACCAGAGAGTGGCATGCAATTTTCCTAAAGCAATCTCAGCAAAATGGTCATTTGTCTATTTTTATTTTGTCTTGTCTTTTTTTTTTCCCACCCTTCAGGGGCTTGCTCTGTCACCCAGGCTGTAGTGCAGTGGTGTGATCACATCTTACTGCAGCCTCAACCACCTGGATTCAAGAGATCCATGCCAGCCTCCTGAGGAGCTAGGACTACAGGTGTAAGCCACCATACCCAGCTAATTTTTAAATTTTTTATAGAGACAAAGTCTCACTATATGGCCTAGGCTGGTCTCAAACTCCTGGGCTCAAGTGATCCTCTGTTTTGATCTCTCGAAGTGTTGGGATTACAGGCACTCAGCTAGTCCATTTTTTAATTATATAAGGAACTGCTTGCTTTCATTTATCTTGTAGCTTGTTTTTCATTGTATTTACATGAGTCTAACAGCTACAAAACTACTTCAACTTTTATTTTCTTTTCAATACCTTTCATTTAACTAAGATTTAATAGGAAATAAATTTCTCACTTCTGTTTGCTTGGGACCAACACACGAGATGCTCAAACCAGGAGCAGGGCCCTAAGTTAAATAATGGGCTTTAGTTTTGATGTGTATTGGTTCAGGGTCCTAAGTCACCTAAGTTTGGTAGATAGTTTCTTTACTCCACCAAAGGCTAGGACAACTTGGAGGCTCTGCTTCCTTTGTCTCTATCCATCCCCTTACATCAGTGGCCTGGCCATCCTCTTCTCGTGGTAATGGACAGACACACAGAAAGGCAGATATGCACACTTGCTATGGATGAAAGTTCCCAGTTTCTCTGTAAACTGAAAAAGTCTGTGAGAAAAGGAGAAGTCCAAAAGAAAAAGCAGAATGGCACCTATAATACAAAAGCTTTCAGACGATAGAGTTGTAAGAGGAACAGACATGAGAGTTAAGAATGTGGAATGAATCTGTTAACCGCACCATACCTGTGTGCCACTGAAAATACGTTATATACTCCCCAGAGCTTCTCAGAACTGATCTAAACACTTAAATGGTATGGATTTTATTTTAGTAATTGACAATAACAATCTTAAACATTTTGCACTGGTGGTAAATGTAGATACAGCATGGCCATAGAGTCTTGAAATACGTTTTGTTATTTTTTCCTGTTTATTTACAGCTTGATTTTGTAGACTAGAATCTCTTTGCTTACATCTACTAACACATGCCAAAAGCACACATGTATGCACTGAATGTCAGAGAGAAAAATTATTTGAAGCAACACACCAGATACATTTTCAGGTATTGATAGACATGCTCTATTAATGTACCACGTTCATTAAAGTTTTGCGCAGAACATGGAACTATACATTTTCTAATGAGATAACACACTGAATTAATCATATAATATAAATGACCATTTACTAAGTTAATTTATTTCATTCTAGATTTCATGACCTCCTGGCAAAACTTTAAAGAGGGATTTGCCAATTTTCACCATATTGATATTTTAAATAGTTAAAAATGGCTCATGAATGAACCTGATTAAACTATCAGACAGAAATATTAAATGATACTATAACTTGAAAGTCAAACTATAGCTCATGATATTTTCAGTTATTCACCTTGTGAAGGACAGTTTATATTCCGACCTAATCTTTTTATTATTTAATAGTTTAATCATACAAATTATGTAATATTAATAATATGTATAGCCTACATATATCTTTTTGTCCTGATTTTTAAAAATAATATAAAATTATATTATCTTTAACACAAACATTCTGTTATAATTCAAAAATCTGGTTCTTGTTTTTTAAAATATGTATTTTCATAAAGTTATTAAGTGAAAAAGGCTGATACAAAAATCAAGATTGCAAAATATTTTAGCTTTTTGACATTATAAATTTTATTTTATTAGTAAATAATTTTCCTTTGCAGTCATTGCTATTATTTTGTATATCCTTGATAGCTTCCATTGGTTTCTTCTCTAATTTGCCTGATATTTCTTCTTCAATTGTATGTGGACATAGTTTTATTCAAATATAGACATAATGTTGTTTTAAGTGGTATATTTAAAGTACAAGTTTATAGATTTCTTTTATTTAAAAATGTACTTGAAATGTTCTAACATTAATGCTTTTTATTTGCTTTAAAGGGCTTCCTAACTCTTAGATAAATTGTTCTTGTTATAAAAATTAATTGCTATCCACTGTATTTTTGATACAAAAAATACAATCAGAATGCCAAAATATGCATTTTGTTTTGTATGAAAAGTAATTGATATATCTTTTCTAGTATAATCATTTCATTTAAGAATGGTTCTCGAATAATTATCTCTGGCACAGAACTCTGTTCTTCACCTAGATTTATGTTTCCAACTGACTAGATGTCTGTGCGGGATGGCTCAGCGAAATCTCCATTCTTAATACAATTAAATAAAACCCTTGACCGTCCTACTCCCTCACGAGCTTGTCCTTCTAGGACTCTCCGACTTTGTCGTTGGCACGTCTATTTGCTTTTAATTAATTAATTTTTTTTTTATGTTTTTAACTTGTTTTTGCCAGAAAACTGGGGGGAGTTCTTGACCTTCTCTTTCTCACACCTCCAATTATAGCAATAGCCCAGCTGTTCTCTTCTGCCTGCTTCTTCTCTTCGTCCTTTTCAATCTAGGTTCCGTGTAACAGTCCAAATAGGGAAAATGTACATTTGTCACGTCACTTGTTTGTGTAAAACTCTTCAGTGACATCTGTTATACTTAGGATAAAATCCAAGGACCTTACTGTTCGGGAAGATACTCTGAACTCATTCCTCTGCTAACTGGACAGCCTCATTTCTCCCTGCAGCCCATGCCCACTCACGCATGAGGCTAAATCCATATTGAATTTGCTTTAGCCCCCCAGGGGACTGAACCCTTTTCCTAACTGTGGTCTTCCTAAATGCCTGGAATGGTTTTCCCACCTCCTTAACTGGTTAACTTTATTCTTGGAACTAAAGGTTAAATTTACCTTCAGGAAGAGGCTTCCATTAGAGCTTAATTCCAATCAGGTCAGACTCTCTTGTTTCCGTGGCTGCACTTCTCATCTGCAACTGTGTGTTAATTGCTGCGCCACGTGTTGAGTATCTATCTCCGCCATGAGACTGAGGATCAATGAGGACGAGAGACCTGGGCTCCTGATTGGCTGTTGCAGCCTCCGTGTGTAAGATCATCATATACGTAGGTAAAATAAAAATTGAGTGAGCGAAGGTGTAAATTGGCTTTTTAAACAGCTACATTGATTAGTGTCCTTTGACTATTTGTTTTTCTGGACAGTCATTTCTGTCCATTGACTGCTAGAGATTGGATCTGACCACAACCACAAGGTACACGTATTCACACTCAACTGGAATTAATTATATCCCTTAATATCATATTGGATTTCCAGTCTAGCTAGGTAAGGTCACTGCCATAGTGAAAAGCAGTGAGGTTCCAGAGGCAAGGCGGTGGGAACAATACAACCTGGAGACTTTAGAGTATTAAGAAACAGTAATTGTCTAGAAAATTTCAAGGTAGTGATAAAACAAACTAAAAGTTGATCCGCTTTTTGTTATCACCATTGCCTGGCAATTTTAAACAGTGTCAGTGATTAAATACTCCTCTAGGGGAAGGGAGACAACTTTTGGTTTCAGTTCTAAACTTACTACAATCAGAGTCGAGTTTTTATACTACAGGTGTATCCTTTAAATTAGAAGAATTACTCATCACGCTTCAATAAAACCTGTTTCCTACTTGAAAATTAAATTAGAGAATTCACCATTGCATAGTTCCTGTTTCGACAGGACTCAGCTATGTGCTTGTGTTTTAGATTAGTTCATAATAGTTTGAAATTTGGCACAGTTGAAGTCTCCAAATAGCACTACGTATTTCTACATTTAAATGATGTATTTGAAATAAACAGTGCTAGCATAATGATTATAATGGCTATAAAAACAGGACTTGAGTTGCTTCAGTTCTTCTATTTTATGTGACCATGCAGTTTTTATATGTGTTTTTAAAACTTACGGTGAAACAGAATGCATAATGCAAGGCACTTTCTAAAATATTTTTGTTTGGAAAGTACAAAATGTTATTATTTTTATTTTTATTTTACTTTAAGTTCTGGAATACATGTGCAGGATTGTTACGGAAGTATACATGTGCCATGGTGGTGTGCTGTACCTATCAATCCATCATTTAGGTTTTAAGCCCTATATGTACTAGATATTTCTCCTAATGTTCTCCCTCTCCTTGCCACCCACCCCTTAACAGGCCACAGTGTGTGGTATTCCCTTCCTTGTGTCCATGTGTTCTCATTGTTCAACTCCCACTTATGAGTGAGAACATGAGGTGTTTGGTTTTCTGTTTCTGTGTTAGTTTGCCAAGGACAATGGCTTCTGGCTTCATCCATGTCCCTGCAAAGGACATGATCTCATTCTTTTTTATGGTTGCCTAGTATTCCATGGTATACATGTTGGAAAGTATGAATTTTAGTTCATGCCTGAAATATTTTCATAAAATTCAGTATCTTGAACATCAAAATGTTTCCTTTTTAAATTATCATTATTTCATGTTGAAACTAAAGAATCAGTTAAGAAAATGAAAGACTTTATTCATGATCTGATTTAGTATTTGTCTAAATTGTACCCTTTGCTGATGTCTTAGTTTTATTTAAATCCTTTTACTAGTTACGGGGTAATTATTTTCCCAAGAGTATTACATATTATTACTTTATCCAAAGAATCAAACTTCAACCTTTTAGGAAGATACAAAAACAATTAAAATAATAGTTGTGGCTTTTTTCACTTTGTAAATAAATACATTTACTATTTTTAATGTATAATTAATAACATCTATATGAAATATTATAAAAAGCACTTACTGCATTTCTTTTTTGACCATTATTTTATAATATAATGTCTTGATGACTACTAAAATTATGAGATATTAAGGAAGAGGTGTTAAGAAGTGATCTATGTTGGTGTCAAATATGCTGGGTATGTCACCAGGTCCCTGTTAATTATTTACTGGATATGACAGACAAAATATTGTATGTTTGTAAAATGTTTCCAGATTCTTCCTATGTCCATAGGAATATTCTCTTTCCCAGGCCCTGTACATCTCCAGGGGCTGCGTGGCTAGTTGTAGTCATAAAGCTTGGGGAGAAGCAAGGTCATCACTTCCAAGCTTCTTCCCTTCATCCTGTTTTTGTTTGCAGCTGAATAAATACAGAGGAGCCATGAGAGGACACCACAATGCCCTTGGGAGTCAGTGAAGACGATGTGTAGCTGATCTCCTGCTAGCCTAAGATACCCTTGGAGCCTAAGTGAGAAACAAATCTTCATTGGGTGAAGCCACTGAAAGTTAAGGGTTGATATGTTACTGAAGCTTAGCTTGCCTGACCTGACCAATATATCTACCTCTAAATAAACAAGACACTTGGGGAATGAGGGAGCAAGAGCGGTAAGTGTGGACTTTAAGAACAGTTTCCTGATGAAGTGGGATTTGTTATGAGCTTGGAGGGAGTGGCAGTCAACTGGCTCTTGAACATTTTCAATACATGCCTCACACTTTCATACCATAGAGCGTGACTCAAATTTTTCCTGAACCCTGACATGCCTTTTCCTATACTTAAATATGAATGCCTGGAACTTAAATAACACCTTCTTAGAAAGCCTTTCCTGATCTCATACTCATTCCTTTTAGTCTAGACTCCTGTGTCACCTTCATCTTTATGAAACTTATTTTATGTGTTTTTAATGGTTGGCTGTTTACACTATTGTCTCCCTATCTAGCTTTTGATTCCCTTAAGGTTAAAGATCATATCTTTGTATCTTTCTATGCCCCACGGCACTTAAGAAAACATTTGTACATGACCATTTCATCATTTATTTACAAACACAAATGTGTATTACCTATGAGTCACAGCCTGTAATGGGTCTGGGGATCAATACATGTGTGTCTAATTGAATTAAGAGTTGTTGGGGAGAGACGGAAAGGCATCCTGGGCTGATGAAAGCTTTTTGAGTAAAGGAGGACATTGCACAAGGACAAAGACATGCTTTTCCAGGAAGTTCAGGTCCACTTGGAGTTGTAGTAGAAAATCAATATAGAGAGACCAGGTTGGTGGAAAGTCTTGGGTGCCAATCTAAGTGGAAAATATTTAAATTCTTAAAGAGAAATCAACTAAGCTCAATAGTCTAAATTTTGACCACAGAAAACCTATTGCAATTGAACACATAAAGCAAGTAATTTGATTCTACTTTATTGTAGAGTACGTGAAAGATGTATGGTGTCTTACCTCAAACCATTACTCAACGTCAGGGCAGAAGTACCGTTGATCAAGCCTGTAGTCAGCTGCTAATTCATGAGTTTTTTTGTTTTTTGTTTTTCCTATGACTTCCTAGCTTTCCAGATTGGGTAAAATGATATCTTCAGACTTTAAAGAATACTGGAATTAAAAACACATTAATTTTCCAGCCATTAGGGTGATGTGTGCCCCGCAGGTGGACTATAAGGAATTCCCTGGCTTGGTGCCTGATAGCTTTGCATAGCAGGGGATTCCACTTAACACCCTGCCATGACCCTCTGCTGGTATGCTTGGCTGCCTTAATCTTGGTATATTTCAAGTTGAATGGCCATGTCAGTCCAAGATGCTCCATAGGAAATATAATATGTGCACTATAGAAAGCTATGTCAGTTTTGCTGGTACTGAGTGGCTTCAAATTCAAACCTAGCTGTTGTAAACACAACAGCTAACAGACAACTGTGATTTAATTGAACATGCTAATATCATGGTCATTTTGAAACAATGGTCAAGTGTAAATATTTTAAAGAAAAGGGTTTCTTAAGGTAGTGTGAGTGGTTTCAAAGTGTAAGTTATATGGCATATAATTTTTATGCAAATATATAATGGATAGCATGTATCTATGCAAAATTAAAATATTTAAGAAGAACGTTTATTTATGTCCATTGGAATTTCATTGAGAAAACAGATCATCGTGCTTTAAGATAATGATTTATCTATCTATAGCACAAAGAAAATACAAGATTTCATGCGGTGATGCTAATAAAATCTGGTTCTTCAATCCTCATCAAACTTGTTTCCTTGAGGCAAAATGAAACTTCTGCTTGCAATGTTCTGCCTAACTTACAGGTAAATTCTGGGATCAAATACTTTTATAAAAATATTAAAATACATGTATTAAGGGTTTCTGTTTTTCACTAGAAAGTACTATATAAATGGGTAGGCAAGAATATGTCCTGCAACACTTGCGTTTAAATCTCTGAGATCAGGAACTGTGTACTCAATTCAGGGCATTCTGTTTTGTAACAAGTATTATGATTAACTTGAATTTAGTTAAGTATGTCTTTTTTTTCTAAATAAATCAAAGCATTTACTCTTGTATTTATTAACATAATACTCTTTTGAAATAAACCAAGAGATTTACTGTATACCATAGCTGGTAAAATTTAACCCAACCAAGTTAATATGGCTTGCCCACATCAAGAGTTATAAGACAAATAACATCATACTCCTTTTCTTCTCTAAAATGCACCACTGGGAAGACTGTACGTTTTATAACATAATTTGCCTGTGGAATTTGCATTTTGCCACATGCCATATGTATTTCTTATCTTCATATGTGTTAAGACCTTCTATCTTAAAACACGTCTTTCAGCTACACTCTTTTGAAACCCAATGGATTATTACCTGTTGAAATTCCAGGATCATCAGCTCACCGACTACATTTCTGTATTATTCTTTAAGTGATAGGAACATTCAGCCTAGTTGCCCCTACAAGTTTGAAAGCCAAATAACTCTTTCTACTGAGCACTTTAGTACACCCTTTAGAGACATGTTACACTTTAGAGACATAAGCCTGTGGCTTCTTGAAGGCTCTTCCACAAAAGGCAGTTGTTTGGTTTTGAAGGGACACATGCTACAGGGTCTGAGAGGACATCACTCCATTTCTTATATCATTAACCCAAAGTCCTCCCACAGGAACATACAAGACCTTGACATCCTGGCTTTTCAGGCAGTGGGGGGACCAAAACATTTGATTTCATTCAGCTTATCCATCCTGGCTTTTCAGGCAGTGGGGGGATCAAAACATTTGATTTCATTCAGCTTTATCTATCTATCTGTCTATCTATCTATCTATCTATCTATCTATCTATCTATCTATCTATCTATCATCTTCTATAAAATTATAAGATGAAAGTGAAATGATTGGATGTGTTTTTCTATGGATTCAACGTCCTCTAGAGAAAATGTCGTCACTTGGTCCTGTTTGCTAAATGCCAGTAGTAAAGCTTACATTTATTGCAGTCAGAGTATGCAGTCATACATAAGCAGGAAGTGGGTAATACCACAAGCTGGCTGTGAGTACCTACATTTTAAAACCAGGAATGCTGTACTTATCAAGGCAGTCCTGCTTCTTTGGTGAAGATGAGACACCCAAATGTCAGTTAAGGTCTTGACACTAGAATTCCTTAACTCCAAATCTCAGTCCCACAGTGATCCCAACTGTATTGTTCTCTTTTATTAATCTTGACCTGAGTTCTGACTTTTACATTAGCTCACTTATACTTTTATTTCTCTTCTTTGAGTAGCTGGCCCCTTGCCATACCTGTCCAAATTAGTTCACGACTTGGTTTTAGTATTCTACGCTTGGCTACCCAGCTTCATTCCTGACCAGTCACATTTGATCTGTTTCTCTTGGCATCAGTTCCAGTGAGAAAAAAATAAAATAAAATAGAGAGGCATTTCTCCATTAAGAAAATAAGATTTACAAAGAAGAGTTTAACAATTTATGTAAAGGAAGTTTATGTTATTATCCAAGATTATTTGTGGTGAGGGTTGAGATAAAACATTTCTAAAATTTTGCTCAAAGTGTAAAATATTTCTCTCTTGGGAGGCACTAAAAACTGAATGTAAGGTTTTCTGTTTCCGGAGCCTTACCTATTATTGGTAATATGCATAACTATATATATATATATATATTCAATTGCTTATTTTTAAAATATTTATTGAGCACCTTACATATGCAAGGCACTGTGGACAAAACTTAAATGTAATGATCTTACCCTTGGATTGGATTTCTTTTTGTACAAAGGATATCACACCATATGAAAGGTCTTAAAATGTAAAGAAGAGATAACTTTTTATTATAGAGCGTATATAAACTCTTCAAGAATATAGAATGAATGACTAAGTTTGAGGGGCGCTCTGTCAATGATCAGAGCCACGAGTATTCAGGATGAGCGAGAAAGGATAGAACCTCCAACTCGCAGAAGCCTACATCCCAGGACAGGCACGCCATCCGCAGGACGCCGTCATGAGAACCCCAGCTGAATGGAGTGACAGACTGACAGTGCGTGGAGCGGTCTCTCGAAATGCCTTCTGTGAAAACTGAATGGATCTAAAACATCTTCACATGTAGGGTTGTGGGCGCCAAGCCAAGGAGATGCTCCTGGGGCAACATTCTCAATTTAAAGCGTAACAGCACAGCGAATGCGTCTAAGTTCTTTATGCTAAAGACATCATGGATGTGAACGATCCGCAAAGAAATCCTAAGAACGAGGTTCCATAGAGACTTGAAAATGAACTTTGAAAATGAACTGTATGAACACCAAGGAGCAGGAAAGTTGTTATGTAACTTATATTTCTCAATGTGAACCAGCCTGTGGGGTCAACATGGCATCCAACAGCGGTTTGGGGGCTCTTCTCTCTATTCTGCTGGAATTCTAGATTCCTGCAAAACCTTTTCAAATGATTTGGGAACATCTTCAGGGCATGTGACTGCAGAAGGTCGCTTCAGTGCTCTTAAAGTTACCCCTTTCATTTTCCACTTTGAGTTTATCATTTCTCATTGTTATCTCTGAATTATCATTGTAGCGTCTGCTTTTGATTCTGAAGTCAGAATCAGAAGCTAGGTCACTGATATCTGCCAATTATGCCTTCGCCACTGTCCGACAAAAGAGGCACAATTACCAATGCCCAATCTAATGATGGCTGCCTCTGTCCAAATGGAGTTGCTGATGCCAGCTGGGAGTTGTTCTGAGTCTTCTCTTGTTTGATATCCAGATCTCTCCTGCCGATGCCAGAATGGTTGCTGCTCAAATCACAGGCATTGTCTCCTGTTATTACAGACACATCTATCACTTCTGCAGCCAGTGTTGCAATGTTCCAAGGATATTGTTGTAAGTCTCCTCTTTCAGTTTTTACTCTTTTTTTGTGGTAGGTCGAGTAATGTTCCCAAGGTCTTTGGGTCCTGATTCCTTGAGCCTGTAAATGTTACTGTCTTTGGAAAAATGGTCTTTGCAAATATAATGAAGCTAAGATCTTGAAATAGGAAGATGATCTTGGATTACGCAGGAAGGCATGAATGCTCTTCTCTAGCCTCCTTGGAAGAGAGAGGCAGGGGGTACTTGACACACAGAAGAGGCAACGTGAAGAGGAGGCAGAGCCTGCCAGCAGCTGCCAGGAGCTAGAAGAGGCAAGACGTGGATTCCCCCCGAGAGCCTCCGGAAGGCGTGCCATCCTATGGATACTTTCATTTCAGCCCAGAGGTACTGATTGTGGACTTCTAGTCTCCAAACTGAGAAAAGATAGTTTCCTGGTCCATGTTTTAAGCCACTAAGTGTGTACTGATTTGTTACAGCAGTTACAGAAAACTAGTATTCTAAACTCTACACACAGTCACCTAGGCATGGATTGCTATCTTCCTGGGGAGAAGACATATTTGATTACAGATGGAATCTTTGGTGAACTCAGGTGTCAGGCTATAAAAGGGGAGACATTTTCTGCTTCTTTTGTGAAAAGAAAGTTATTCTGGGATTAAACTTGAGCCTAATTACAACACGATGCAAACTTGGAAACTTTTCAAAGAGTATCACCAAATATTAATGATAGGCATCAAGTTTGGGTACATACAGTCTAGGTTTTACTGTCTCAAAAATAACCTCTAGTAATTCAGATGTAAATTATGAGAAAAGTA
Source organism: Rhinopithecus roxellana (assembly GCF_007565055.1). Classification (NCBI taxonomy): domain Eukaryota; kingdom Metazoa; phylum Chordata; class Mammalia; order Primates; family Cercopithecidae; genus Rhinopithecus; species Rhinopithecus roxellana. Next base: position 7,640,168 of record NC_044566.1, read on the forward strand.
AACAAGCAATGCATATACATAAATGTTGTTTGACACTGATATAGAAATTGTGATTATCACTGTTGGCCTGGAAATGTTTATTTTAAACATAGGAATGATACATTGTTTGTTAAAAAAAAAAAAAAAAATCTTCTAAGAAACAAACCCAGAAAATAGTCTCAATTCTACCTGAGGAGAATATCATTGTCATCAATCCCTACTGCAAATTCACCACAGTGCTGGGCACTGCGGGCAGGACACAGAGGACAAGGCCTTTCTCTTCAAGCCCTTTGTCTAAATGAATACAATTTAGAGACACATGAAGTATTTTAAAAGGGCAAAAAATTAATAAAAGAATAATAAAAGAAATTTAAAAATGAGATGAGTTATCCTTCTGCAAGAATAATGGTCCTCTGCAAAATGAAGGCCTGCCAATGCCTGGAGTGAGAGCTGGCTTAGAAATGAACATTGCCTGGCTGGAGTGTAGAGTAGGATCAGTGGTCTTATCTTCACTGTGTGTCTGCTCTGAAGGAATTCTTCTGTAAGAGTAGTCTGGACAGATTTCACCCTTAATTGACATTGGCCATGAGACATAGTTATTTTGAGAATTCCCTCCAGAATGTCTGGATAGTAAATGGAAAGCTTTCTGGGTGTGGTGCCAAACTCTGTATAAAGAGATGCGTTATCTAGACCTGGAGTACTGTCCCCTGTTACGCAGTGTAGAGGCTGAGCTCTGAAGAGACAGGTTTTCACCCTGGGAGACTCAGGGAGAGACATAAATGGGCTCAAACCTGGTTCTATGGACTGATTTATGTCATACGAGGTTAGTTAGGGTCTCCAAGTGTGGTAGGGATAATTTTGTTCTAATGCACATAATTTTGTTCTAATGCTAATGCCTGTCTGTTTAGGAGTCAAATACATTGATCCATTAAGGAGAAACTCTTTGAGGTTCCTATGCTAAAATAAAAATAATGTGGAGCTATAGACTTTCACAAATAATCAGGAAAGGGAGTGGCTGGAGGAAAATTATTGCAACAAAATATTGACTGCATATTTTGTGCTGAGTAGATGACAAAAATGAGATGGTGCTGCAGGGTCCATGACACTCAGAAGGGAAGGATTAACCTTCAGGAAATATCATTAATTCCGCACTAGAATTAGCAGCAGAAAAGTATCAGGGAGAGACTGTGAGGAATTACGAGACTGGAAATGACTAGGATTTGATTGTAGTCCATATATTCTGAATGCTGTGTCATAGACACAGTAGTGCACAGTGGAGTTGATTACCCTTTAATAGGACTTCCTTCTATCTCATGCTTGCAAATGAGAAATGACTGCCTAGGAGATCCTAAGGAAAAACTAACTGGAATTTCTGCATTGATCCTGACTTAAGAGAAAGTTAGCAGCCTCTTAGCAGCATCTGGATTCTTTGGTCCCTGGCTAACCTTGCCAGAGAGGAGATGTACCTAGATTGGTAAGACTCCTAGGGAAATGGGTGAAAATACCCATAACCAAAATGAAATAGTTTATTTTCTGTGATCAGTTTACTCTAGGCTGACCATAGTAAAGGAAATCATCCCTGGGGAGCTCGTGAAGAAACTTGCAATTTCCCCCTCTTGTCCCCAGGGAACTCCTCACTTTTCAGCAGTTGGGAATGTAACTCATTTAAAAATGTGAGCAACGTAGGCACCAAACTGTGGTTCTGAGAAACTCAAAAGTGGTGAATGTCTTGTTTAATTTCCTACTAGGCACATAAAAGCCCATCTTCATACAGGCACACTGCATCAAAAACACCTAACATATTGTGATGAAAAGCTAGCAAAGCTTCTCCTGAAAAGATGTCATTAAGTCCATGAAACCTGGGTAAATGCTTAGAATGGGGAGCAGGGAATTTTAGAGACTTCACAGCATGAGGAGGCTCCAAGCCATTTATTGCAACAGTTGTATCTCAGTAAGTGAAAGAGAAATATTTGTCATTTTCTCCGCTTAAAAGACGCTAACTTACACCCACTGTATATCAAAGCCACGGCATATAAAATATGTACAGAACTCTCACTGAATGTGAAAAACGTGGACAGAGTTTCTGTAAGTCTCAACATCTGAGAGACACTATTCAAGCTCCTCTTTGGTCAGCTTTGGAGAAGATTTTAGGAAAAATATAAGAATTCGTGATTATTTCCAGTTACTTCCTGCTTAATGAGTAAGAGAAAAAGACAAAACCAAAGCTGTTTTTATGTTGGAGAATGAATAAGAGTGATCTTCCTAGAGCACAGACTAAACTGTTCATGTTTGAAATCTCAGTTTCCTCTTCTAATTTAGTCTTACTTAAATCATTTCAAAATTATCTTAGCTCATGTCTTGATCATTCACTATTACACTAAATATTTCCTGAGTGTCTACCATGTACCAGATGCTATCAGATGCTGTCTTTGGCACAAGGGATATTAAGGTGAATGTAATGAAGAAGCTGCCTTCAAGGGAGGCACTCTCACTCCTAGGAGAGACAAAGCGATTACGATTCCACGTGGCAGATACTGGAGATGGTGGTAGAAACAGTTGAGAAAGCACACATCTGTGCTGGATGTGCAAGGGAGAAAGAGGCTTCGTAAAGGAGAAACGTTTTTAGATAAACCCTGAGCATTGTACACAATGTAGTGAAGTCCATTAAGAGCAGCAGGAATCACACACATAAGGAAGATGAGCATATTTGTGACTACATATTTGTGAGATCTGTTTGGAATGACAGTATGTGTGTAAGAATGACAGTGGGGATTATAGATCACCAGACAGAATCCGATGAAGGACTTTGTATGAAGTGCTAAGAAATGGTTACTCTTTTGGACTGACAGATTGTTAGAAGGCTATTGAGATAAATAAGGTTCGAGATGATGAGAATCTGGAATTTAGGATTTGCAATGAAGGACTTGACAGTGATTTAATCATTCTGGTCCTCATGTCTTCAACTGGAAAATGGATACAGCAATGTTTTCCTTTTATGACAGATTAAATGAGTTAATGTTTGTAGTATGCTAAAAGTCCTGCACAGTACCTCACAGTCACCCCCCAATTTTCTTCTGTCTTTTCAAGTCCAGTCATCTGCAGCTCAAGTCACATTATTCTCTAAAAGCTTGACTTGATTTTGTTTTCCTAATTTCTAGTTCTGTGGCACAAAAGTGGTGGACATTTGGCACACAAATGCATAGTTGATGATTGGTTGACTATTGCTTGCTCTATACCTATGCTGAAAATAATATCCAGTAAGGTGGTTTAAGAATGTATGCAAAAGTCATTGTAGAAAATGGAAAAAAGGGCAAGTAACACATGTTGACATCCAGAGATATATAAATAAAGCTTAAGTCATATTATAATCCAACATTAAGTATTGGTAGGAATTTTTTAAAAGGCATCTCAGAAAATATAATTGTTTTCCATGGGGAGTACTGCTATGTAAGCTCATGTGGACTTACTTGATATCTAAGACCTGAAATTTCCTGTCTTCTGTACATTTCCTACTATTTTCCTTTCCTCAGAAGAAAAGCCAGAATCAAGGTTGACCCCAGAAGCCAGGCAGTCCTCACCTGAGTGGGCACCAGCCACATGGCCAGTGACAAATGGTATTGCAACATACTATGCAATGAGTAAATTATGAAATTTATTCTTAACAGCAAATACTTATTTCAGTCAATTGACTTTAATTAAATTTAATGTCAATTAAATTTAATGCAATTTCCGTTCAATTTTTCTAAGTACAATATGTACATTTTAATATGATATAAATCCTAAATTTAATGAATGTATGTATATCTTTACTAAATTAAAATATAATTTTTAAAATAGAAATAGATGAGTGCTGTAAAAGTCTGTGTTGCTTTTGGAACAAGTTTTTGCCTCCATATTTTAAAAATAATTCCAGGCATGGCAAAGAACATTCTCCCAAAGGAGGTTGGGAATGTGCGGGCCAGTTTCCTGTTATCATTATTGGGCTGTAAAAGTTAGCACTTTGCCCAATACTTCATCTACGTTTCTTTATTTATGACTCATAAATTGTTTACTTCTTATAGTTCTTCCCATTTTATGAACGTTTTTTAAAGTTCATAGCATCATCTGATCACACTGACATTTATGGCAAATAACGAAATTCCTTTTAAAACTCATTAGGTGAGAAACACAGATTTTCAATCCCTCAGTGGAACGGAAGCTATTCTCACAGTGACCTGCCATGTCCCTGCCTCATTCGAAGGTTTACAGTGATCGTCTTCCAGAGTTTGAGATGCACGTTGTGTAGCTCCGTCCCAGGGCCACACCAATCCTATTTCTACTGCATAGTTTCTTTCGTGGCAATCTAAGCTCTGGGACTCAAGCAAGACAAGAGACTTGGGGAAGGGCTTCTCACAAATTCAACAAGGCCCATTTTCACTTGGGGAGGTGGTAAAGGGGAAGACCATCAGGCTTCAACTGCACATGGACAATTTTTTGAAGTTTCATGGACAATTATTTGAAGAAAGAAGAATGGAAGGGAAAGGAAACAGAAAGTGACCCTTCTAGACCTTGGTGAGGCAGGCAGAACCCTCTGAGTCCAGGGATGTGTCTGTCTTTCCCTCCTTTTCACTAATAAAGGAATTATGGTCTCACAAGTAGATGAATTAGAAAGCTATTTTTTTTGAACTTCCTCCTCCAGAGTAACTTTCAAAATGGCATCTTTTTTTTTTTTTTTCCTCCAGCAAGAGCTCAACAGTTATATTTGGTAGAAATAATGTAAGTATCAGAATGGCATCTTTAAAATGATAAGAAGAATCTAGAAAACAAGCTGGTAGAGCAATTATTTTTCTTTGTGTGCTCTATAGTCTCTTTGGAATTGCATTTTTTAAAAAGTGCAACTCTCAAAAGAAAAATGAAACAACAGTTTCACTGGACGCTTATGTATTCAATGATAAAAATCTCAGGTCTCAAGGGCCTCTAGAACAGGGCAAGGAGGTCTAAATCTTCAGTAGAATGGAAGAAACCATTGCTAGAAGCCAAACAGAGACTCTGATGACCCAAGTGATCTTAGCAGATTCTGTAAGTATTTCCTGAACAATTTTTAGGGGCCCCACTCAGGGCTACATCCTGGGGATGCAAACATTAAAGGACAAGGTGTCAAGGAGAGCTCCTGAAAAAATACCTGGTCTATTATTACTGATAAATATACAGTGTGATATACGAGAAACAGAGCCATCGGTGAGACACACATGTAGAGAAGTCTTGACTTAGGTGCAATTGTAAGTATAGAACAAAGGAGCCGTGGTTACTTTTAAGGATTTTAATGCTGCCCAGTCTACACAGACAAGTTGAGGTTTTCATTTAGTGACACTTCCTTTATTTACAGAAGGTTTGATGACACTGAGGTTTGGTGACACTGACCTTTTTTTTTTTTTTTTGCAGATGATTCTTATGCTGGTTAGACTATTAACAGCAAACTTTTACATGGAATTTACTGTTCTAAGCACATTACTTGTATTAACTCATTTACCTTTACAAGCTATATGGGAAATCTCTTTTGTTAACCATTTTAAAAATGAGAAAACTGATACACAAAGAAACTAAATAACATCAAATAAAGTGACCTGGCCAGGTTTAGAGCACAGATGGACCCTTCGGCTACTACTTTATGGTATTTTGATTCCTCAATAACTGCTTGAAAAAGCTGGAAGTTACTTGAGGCCTTCATTTATGCCCTACACAAAAAATAAATGTGCTGCTCTTCCAAGAATAAACTATTGGCCTATTGCCCATTGTTTTGCTGAATATATGTTTAGCAATTGTTCAGACAATGATTTTTTTTTTTAACCCGCTGATCTATTTATATCTTTTCAGATACCCTTGTGATCAAATTTAGAATCCATCCATCCATCCAGATTATGGGAAAAACTCCACTCTTGTAGGAATTTGGTACATGATTTTGGATTAAATACCATGATAATTCAAATAATTACATTAGATTTAGTCATACACAATACATTTTTATTTGCAAGGCAAAATTAACTTTTCTGAGAAATTTAAACATTGTTTCCATAATGTTGGCTGTGTTTAAGATAGCTGAAGTCATGCACTAAACTGAAAGAACAAGGTTGGAAGAGGTAAAAATTGTTAACAGTTATTTAGAAAATACCAATTTTCATAGTACTGAAAATGGAAAGAAGCAGGCATGTTTTTGTGATACGTTTATTGAATTTCATCTCCGATCTATCTGACTATCTAACATACTTGATGTATTAGAATCCAAAAAACAAAAATAAGTAATTGAAGCACACATTTGTTTTACTCTACCCCCTTTGTTTCTGGAACACATCCCCTCTTGCAGTTCTGGTAACTGGAGTGCACTGATATGGGGCAAACAGGAGATCAACAGTACCAGTCAGCCTGACAGAAGCAGAGATTTACACCAGAAAGCTAATCTCTAACTTCCATTTCAGCGGTGGACGAATACTGCCTTACAACATTCATTGTTTTCATTTAGCATTGTTTTCATTTTCTTTTTCCAAAGAGGCCAAAGTTATTTAAAAGTGTTTCTCACATGTTTTCCAAACTCTAAGCCTATATAAGTGAATGTACAATATTTAAAGAGGTGCAATGGAAAAAAAAAAAAAAAAAAAAAAAAGCACTTCGCTGGGAAAAAACAGGTGGACTTGGTGTAAGATCAGAGAGAGAGGAATGCTTTAGGTAAAGGAGGAAGAGAAAAGAGAGGGCCGAGAAATGCAGACCCGGGTATGGCTTTTGACTGGTGGACAAGGAAGGCAGTGAGTAGGTAATCAAAGTAGATAGGACCTCACAGAAGTATAAGGTCACCAATATAACACAGAAACAGAAAGAAGCTGAGCAGTCCGTAGGACCTGCAAGGCAAGGGATAAGTGGATGTTATTGTGATATTGTGGAGAATAGACAACCAATGACCTCTGTTACAGACTGAATGCCTGTGTCTTCCCCAAATTTCTATGTTAAACTCTTAACCCCACAGTGTGATGGTATTAGGAGGTCACTAGATCATGACAGTGTAGTCCTCATGAATGGCCTCTTCAGAAGAAATGCCAGAGCTTGCTCTCTGTTGTCCCTCTTTACTCTGTGAGAAGACAGTGAGAAGAGGCTGTCTACAAACCAGGAAAATGGCCTCACAAGACAGTGAATGTGTCCGCATCATAATATTGGGCTTCTTAGTCATTAAAACTGAGAAATAAATTTCCGTTGTCTAGGTCACACAGTTTAGATAATGTGTTCTAGCAGCTCGAAGTGACTGAGACGGCCCTCCCTTGTCCGTGGCCCAAAACACACACACAGACACATGCTTTGGCATCTCATAAGACTCTGAAATCAAAACATTATTGTATTAAGCTCAAACTTAAATTGATGCCATAGAAAACTCAGAATGAAATATGCTTGCACATCTGTGATTTTGGACTGAGATTCACAGCCTTCGCGGGATATTTTAATATTCCAGGTCTTTAAAGGTGATGAGTGAGAGCAATTTAGCTATCATTTATCAGCATTTAGGTTATCTGGAGCAAGGCTTTAATTTTAGAGTAGTTACATAACCTACCATTGAATTCTGATCTATCTAAAATGTCTTAGGTATTTTAGTATTAAAGCAATATGTAATTTAGCAGTTAAGAGTATGACAATCTAATTTTACAATATATTTAAATACAAATGTCAATGAATCTGAATTAATTTCATCCACTCCTATTAATATGGGTGAGCTGCAGATTATTTGCTTTGATGTGTTAAGTCCTATTGAGAACACACATGTTTCCTTCCCTCAGAAGGGCATCTTTAAAATAATAAGAAGAATCTGGAAAACAATCTGGTAGAGAAATTCTTTCTCTTTGTGCTCGCTAGAGTCTCTTTGTAATTCCATTTTTGTAAACTGCAAATCTCAAAATAAAAGAAATAAAAAAACAAGTTTCATTGGATGATTATGTATTCAATCTTAAAAGTCCCAGCTCTCAAGAACCTCAAGAAAATGGCAAGGAGGTCTAAATCTTCAGCAGAATGGAAGAAACCATTGCTAGAAGCCAAACAGAGACTCTGGTGACCCAAGCGATCTTAGCAGATTCTGCAAGTATTTCTTGAACAATTTTTAGGGGCCACACTCAGTGCTAGATCCTGGGAATGCAAACATTAAAAGGTACAATGTCAATCCCAGCACTTTGGGAGGCCGAGACGGGCAGATCACGAGGTCAGGAGATCGAGACCATTCTGGCTAACACGGTGAAACCCCGTCTCTACTAAAAAATACAAAAAAAACTAGCCGGGCGAGGTGGCGGGCGCCTGTAGTTCCAGCTACTCGGGAGGCTGAGGCAGGAGAATGGCGGGAACCCGGGAGGCGGAGCTTGCAGTGAGCTGAGATCCGGCCACTGCACTCTAGCCCGGGCGACAGAGCGAGACTCCGTCTCCAAAAAAAAAAAAAAAAAAAAAAAAGTACAGTGTCAAGAAGAGGTCCTGAAAAAATACCTGGTGTATTATGACTGATAAATATACAGTGTAAGTTTATTTAGCAATACTACATATTTGAGTATCGTTAAGTAGATAAAACATATTTAAGAAGAGTAACACTATTGAGTGATGATATCCATAGCAATGCACACGTTCAATGTGAAATGAGAAAAGTAACTGGAAAACATAAGGTAGATTACCCACTTCCCAGAAGAAACCTTAACTATTTTTGCAGGTGAATATTCAAAGAAAAAGAAAACTGAGACATAAAGTATGGTGAGTATTGGCAACCACTGGGTACTTAGTCACGTGGAATGAAAGAGAAGCAGGCCTGGCAGGGCCCCCTGGATATCCCTTATTACTGCTGCCCGGATGTGATTGCTGACTCTCAGCAGATGTGCCAGCTTTTCTCATGGGAGTTGTTGAGTCCTAATGAAGCAACATCATCATCACCAAGTAACAATGCCCAACCTCTGCCAGATCTGCCGAGAAAAGAGAAAGGCATGGTAGTAATAGAGATCTTGGAAAATATGCAGAGAAGGCAGATAAAAAGTGTGAACATTTGGGGATACGCTGTGATTTATCTCTATTGAACAAGCCAGAATATTCTTCATAGGCAATGACGCTGGGGCTCAAACGCCCTTGATGGAAATCCTGTGGCTCCGCTTCAGGAGCGTAAAGAAGGTGCTTCTAAATTATTCTCCCTTTCTTTGCTTTTCTGTTGTTTTTAGTCTGACTAGTGTAATGTAAGCCATCAAAATGTAAAAGAAGCAAACCTTTAGGCCTCACACCATCATGTGGCTGCATTTACAGGAAATGGCAATATCCCAATCACTAAAAGGTAGACTCTGTCCCTACCTTGGCATTCAGGGAAGAAGCACTTAACAACAAGCTGAAAATAGCAAAAAACATTTCCACCTGAAAATCCCCCACGCAATAAACTACAACACAAACACGAAAGCTTCTCTTTTGTCTTCAAAAGTGTCTTAATGTCCTTAAAAGTAAAGTAAAATTAGTGCAATATCTATACTCTGATAGTTTTTGCCTAAACAGCTATGAAACTAATTAGACTGTGTTGTATAACCTGCCTTAGAAAGGTAAGGCCCTGTTAATTATGAGTCATGGAAAAAGTGAATATTCTCTATATGCACATTTTAAAAATATTAACTTTAAGTTGAAGGCTATTTGTTCACAAGTTACACTGTGCTTGTATATCTATCTTAGTTTCCACTTCAACTTGGTTTTATCAATTAAACTTGTGATCTGAATAGCACTTAGCACAAATTTTGGAAAAAATAAAGTGTAGCTACTCTTGCTAACACTCTACAGCTCTGTTCACACACACAGATACTTAACTCATTACTATTTAAAGGAAATTCCTCTACGCAAGAATTTCCAATTAGGTTATAGGCCAGATTTTAGCTGCTGGAGGACATCCATGATTACATCTTCTTCCAAAACAGTGTGGAAATTCTCACAATTCCTTCTTTTTAAAATCCTGGCAATTGGATAGGAAACAGCTACAAATTAGGAAAGCAAAGTATTGCTCTTTAAAATCAGAAGACTTTGATCCTTAAGAGTAGATTGATCAAGGTTAGATGAGTGATTTAACTTATAAAAACAGGCGTCTAAAACACACTTTCTTGTCCTTCTTTAAAAAATGCTTTTTGATGTGATATTTTGCTCCATAGAGAGGGCATACATGCCTAAGTATTACAGAGGCTATTTACAAAGACACAAGTACATTTTTTAAGCATTGCGATTTATATTTTAAAAGTCTAGCTTATCAAATTGAAAGTACCATTCATATGGTCTAAACAAAATCTTACCGTGTTTGGACAAAATAACTCAGTGAACTGCATGCTACAGTACTACCTATTGTATATTTTATTTTATTTATTTTTTGAGAGGGAGATTTACTTTTCAGGGTTTTTTAATTGATATACAATAGTTGTATATATTTTGAGGATACGTGGGATATTTCAATATCTGTATTCACTGTGTAATGATCAAATCAAGGTAACTGGACTATGCATCACTTCAAACATTTCTCTTTTCTTTGTGCTAAGAACATTTTAATTCTTCTCTTTTAGGTGTTTTGAAATATACAATAAATTATTGTAAACTGTGATTTCCCTACCTACTGCAAATACTAGGACTTATTCCTTCTAGCTTCCTGTATTTTTGTACCTCTTAACCAACTTATCTTCTTCTCCCCTTCCTCATTCCTTTCTCAGCCCCTTGTAACCACCATTTGACTCTCTACCTTCGTGAGTGATATGGTTTGGTTATGTCCCCGCCAAATCTCAGGTGGAATTATAGTTCCCATAATTCCCTCGTGTTGTTGGAGGGACTCAGTGGGAGATAATTCAACTATGGGCGTGGTTTCTTTCCCCCATACTGTTCTCGCGGTAGTGAATAAGGCTCATGAGATCTGACGGTTTTATAGGGGGAAACCCCTTTTGCTTGGCAGTCACTCTTCTCTTGTGTGCAGCCACGTAAGACGTGTCTTTCACCTTCCGCCATGATTGTGAGGCCTCCCCAGCCACGTGGAATTGTGAGTCCATTAAACCTCTTACTTTTGTAAACTGCCCAGTCTTGAGCATGTCTTTATCAGCAGCGTGAAAACGGACTAATACAATTAGATCCACTTTTTTACCTCCCACATGAGAGTGAGAACATGTGATACTCATCTTTCTATATCTGGCTTATTTCACTTAACACGGTGACCTACAGTTTCATGCACGTTGCTAAAAATGACATAATTTTATTCTTTTCGTGGCTGAATAATATTCCATTGTGTATATGTACACATTTTCTTTATCCATTGATTCGTTGATGGACAGTTAAGGTGATTCCATATCTTGACAATTGTGAACAGTGCTGCTGGGGGTACATATATCTCTTCAAAATACTAATTTCCTTTCTTCTGAATTTATACACAGCAATGGGATTGATGAATTATGTTAGCTTTATTTTTTGTTTTTTGAGGAACCTCCGTACTGCTTTTCCTAATTACTGCAGTACTTCACATTTTCACCACCTGTGTAAAAGTGTTTCCCTTTCTTGGGATCCTCAGCAGAATTTTGTTTTGGTCTTTTTGATACTACTCATTCTAACTGGAGTAAGATGGTATCTCACTGTGTTTGTGGTTTGCATTTCCTTGACTCGCTGATATTGAGCATTTGTTCATGTAGCTGTTGGTCATTTGTATGTCTTCTTTTGAGAAATGTCTCTTCAGGTCTTTTGCCCACATTGTAATTAGATTGTTTTTTGCTGTTGAGCAGTTTGAATTCCTTATGCATTCTGATTATGAATCCCTAGTTAAATACATAGTTCACAAACATTTTCTCCCATTCTGTGGGTTGTCTCTTTGTTGTTTCCTTTGCCATGCAGAAGCTTTTGGGACTGATGTAATCCAGTTTGTGTATTTTTGCAATCGTTGCCTGTGCTGTTGATATCTTATCCCAGAAAATCTTGCCAAAATCAGTGTCCCATAACATTTCCCCAGTGTTTTCTTCTAGTAGTTTCATAGTTTCAGGTCTTCCATTTAAGCCTTTCATCTATTTTGAATCAATTTTTGTATATGGTGAAAGACGGGCATCTAGTTTCATTCTTCTGCATACGAATATCCAGTTTTCCCAGCACCATTTGTTACAAATTGTCCTGTCCCCACTGTATATCCTCAGCACCTTTGTCAAAAATGAATGTCACATGGATTTATTTCTGGGCTTTCTATACTATTCCATTGGTCTATAATTTAATTAGCCTGAAAATAGAAAGTTATGGAGTATCCTTCTTCTCTTTCTCCATGTTTCCTTAATGAGAAAATATAGAAAAAAATAATGCAAGGTAAGTACCAGGATGGGGGTCGTTTCATTTTAAAATAGTAAGGTTGAACAAAAGTTTATACCAAAGGTATTTGAAATAATAACACAAATAATATTTAAAGGCAAAGATGTATATGTATATATACATCAACATATTTAATTTATATAAAGGAGAATGTGAATACATATGGATGAATTTTTTTACTTGGTGTATATAATATGAACATATAATATATATATATGCATATGTATTTATTTACTTGATCTAGAAAACATGACTATGAATTTCTCTAGTGTAGGCCTTTAAGTTCTAAAAGTCACAGTAACCCCCATTATACCTTTGGTTTTTTAGTGAGGAAGGCGATCTGCTGCGATGAAGAATGCGTTTTCCTTGTGAAAGTCACGTGACTAGTGCACATTGACACAATCATGAGACAAATTAACAATGAGCAAAACTTATTATCTCCTTACACTTCATATTAAGTTCTTTGAACTTTCCTCTTCTCTGGTAGCTAAACGTTACAATAGAGTTAGCTTTCTCTCAGACAATTGTTTTCTCTGTTTATTCTATCATTTAAAGTTACTGATTTGGATCATTATTTTTCTTTCCCATGACATTTGACCTAGGAAGTTGACAAAGGTGAGCTGGCACTGAAAAGCAACCTGACCCAGGAAAGGGGGTTCTGCGCTTTTCTTATCTAAGCATGCTCAATCGAAACCTCATTCTTTCTTTCCATTATCTTGGCCTCCCATTTAATGCTGGTGTGTATGTATTTTGAGAATATATCATGTATTCCATCCCAAGGTATCATTCTTTTTGTATAAGTATGTCTTGCCAGCTCTTTTCTTTTCTCTGATGCTGGATTGTGGCTACACAGTGTGAATAATGACACATAAGCACCCTGTTTATTTAAAAGGTTTCCTGTGGTTAAGTACATGTATTATACTAGAGAGTGAAGAATTTCTTTCTGAAATTGATTTGAGTAGACCCTATGAGAGGCATCAGACAGCACCTTGGGAATGAGCTGCCATAGATATCTTTGTTTATATTCCCACTTCAGTTCTTTTAAGTGCATTATTAATAGTTTATGTGACTCCTTAATGTTTGGTATTAGTGTTTTCATACAATGCAAGATGATAAAGTGATGCCATTTTTATTGTGTGCTTTAATTGCTAATTGTTAAGAAATGTATATTGTTTCCTTCAAGTTCAATTCCTTAGTGACTTAATGTCGTTGCTGGTCATCTTTCAACTAGATCAAGTTACTCCCATACTGTTTTATCTTTTTCCCTTGTCTTTACACTTTTTTTTTTTAAAGGACATCTGTTTGTGTATATTGATTATCTGCCATTCACCCTTTATTTTACATCATTATCTATGACATTTATACTTTATAATTATTTTAAAAACAATGTTTACAAGACAAAATGGTATTCAATTTCAGGTAATTTAGTCTTAGAATACTTATTTTCTTCTTTCTCTTTTCCTTCTTTAGAGACAGGTTCTCTCTCTGTTACCCTGGCTGGAGAACACTGGAACTATCATAGCTCACTGAAGCCTGTACATCCTAAACTCCAGGGATCCTGCCACCTGCTCCCTAACAGCTAGAAATGCAGGTCATCATACCTAGTTTCCAACCCCCCCTCCACCCGTAACAGACCCAAGGTCTCTACAGGCATGAGCCACTGCACTCAGCCTAGTCTTAGAATATTTCAAGTCCTGTTGTATGAACTTAATCAAGTAAGGTGAAATGTTAGGGGCAGAGTTTTAAGTTTTCATTTTGAGGGATCATTGAGGCTTTAAGTTTAACTAAAAAATAAGCATATATTATTCCCTTTGGGTAATTTCCTAGAAAGCTTATCAAAATATTTATTTGGTATAGATTTCAAAGACATTTTTAACCCTGCTTTTTGTTGTTCATCGTGTTAATTTAAAAGACCCCAAACTACTAAATAGCTTCAGCCTAAGTTGATGGCAACTTCCAGGCAATCATTCTTAATTATATATTTTTAAGATTCTGTCTCTTAGATATTGAAAATGTGAAAAATTCAGAATACATGGAATGAAACAGTCTTTGTCTAGTCTTTTTCATGGCTAGGAACAGGTGGAGGGCAGGTGGAAACGCTTTTGTGTAAATGAAGGAGCCCGGCAAGGGCATGTGGTTGATTTTTAAACCTTTAAATTTTACTAATGATATAGAAGCCCTGAGGAAACACTTAGAAGTCTTCCCTTCCCAACTGAGAACATAAGACTGATTTCTACAATATTTTCCATTTCAAAAAATATTTGATCAGTAAAATTTTAAACTACTACTTTTTACCATTTGGTAACATTTAAAACCCTAGAATTTAACAGTCTTGAAATGTATTTAAAGTTACTGCTACCATAATACGAAAACATTATTGGATGAACGCAACCTTAGAATATTTCTACTTATTAAACTCTTTCCTATTATCTCATTAAAGTAACAATTAATTTGATTTTAAAATCCAATCTCTCACTTTACTATACTTTTAAAATTCTTAGAGTTTGTTTGGTTTTGCTTTTGTTTGTTTGTTTTATTTTAAAGGCAACTAATGCCTAAAGAAACTATTTCAATGAACTTGGAATAAAAAATATATAATTCTGTTTTTTTCAAGAGATCTTTTTAGATTTCAAAATGTAAAATCTGGAGGTTTGGGTAATTTTGAAACAAAAGCAAATATCATTTTCTATGTTGTTAAAATCTTGATATACCCTGTTTGTTTACCTTTCAGCAACATGATAAATATTCCCCTAAATATGAGAGATAACATTTAAGAAAATGTCACTGCCTTAACCATGGCACACATTTTAAATAATTTTTGACATTATCTGTATATTCTGATTCTTTTTTTTTCTGTTCAATACTTCCCCAGGCTCTACCCCTGTCATATTTCCCAAGCTGTTAACCTTAGCTATGCCTCTGCTTTAAGTATTTTTCCAAAGATTCAACTCTCTTGGTCTTTCATTTTGCTTGTATAAAATGGAAAACATCTCTCTTGGTTTCCATATGTAAGTAGTCAACAATAGTCACTGTGTTTTATCGACTTGCTTCACAATCTCAGGGTCATCTTGAATGCAAATAATTTGAAAGGCTAAAAAAAGAATAATAGACGATTTTGTGTCAAAATGTTAAGACCAAGAGATCTAAAAACTGCTCAAAGGATTTGTCATTAAATGAAGAGAAGTATCGCTCTAAGCTTAAATCTAAAGCTGTCTTTAATCCTTTGCCATCACAGTGAGACTGATTCGGTGCTCCGTCAGGAATGTGCAAGAGAAGATCCTGTGCCCAGCCAACAAACACCAGCGTTGCTTGATGTTTTGAAGTTTATTACTCCATGGAGCATATGTGAGATATTAGTGTTAAACCTGTACCAGTTTTTCATGACCAATATGTATAAGGCTAACCTATTAAAACAAAACAAAACAAAACACTGCAGTGTTATAAATTTCCTAATAAATGACTCATTTGCTAGCAGTTCAGGTATGTGCATAGAGATGACAGGAGGAACTATACTCTGAGGTACACACAAAAAAATATTTACCTGGCAGCATACATATGACCAGGTTGGTGGGCTTAAGCATTTAAAAGGAGGTGCTATATTGTAATTTCATTTTTAAAATAGATACAATCTAATCTAAATATCATTTTTAGGTATAATATTTGGAAAAGCTCTGAAACATGCTTGTAACCTAACTTGTGATTTTTCCAGTTATTGAAAATGTTTACTGATGCCAACTTTGCTTCATTTATGTGAGAAAGAGAAACTATATAGAAAAATTCATATGGCAAAAAAGTAAAATAAGAACATAGCTACAATGAGTATGTTAAATCAAATTATGTCTTTTTTTCTTTTTGCAAACCACAAAACCAAAAGTGGATCCCCCCCCCCCAATATCAGCAAGAATTTGCTACCATGAGACAGTTCCCTGTTATTTTTAATAAATGAAAAAATATTGTAGACATACTGTATACGCCTATTGAAAACCATTTTTGCTGGACTCAATCTGAAAAGACAGAAGAAAGAGATTGAGCAGACTGTGAAACCTATGAAGTGTCTGTCAGACAGTGATTCTTGGTATTTGCCAAGTATTTAAATTAAATTTGGGTATCTCTCTGTGTGTGCTTAGCACATAAATATTTTCTTTAGACTGTGAACTTCTAGTTCTGATAAGTAGAAACAGTCTCCCTGTTTCAAGGTAAGATATAATGTGTATTCTTTAGCTACTTCATCTTTATTATTGAGTTGTAAAATGTAAAATAGCTCATGATAATCTCAAAAAATGATCAAGAGATTGATCTTTAGTGCAAAGCTTAATTATATAATTACAACTACATTTATAAATTCATACTACATTTATAATTCAACTACATTTATTCATAAATTCAACTACATTTATAAATTCGCTGTGAGTTTTCCATCAACCTGTAGATGACATTTCAAGTTTTATTCCAACTTGTATTTTTCACCATTTTTATACTTACAAAAAAAATTTCATTAGGGTGATAGAAAAACTAGTAAACTTTTTTCTTGTTAATCTCATTCAACTCAGCCTTAATGAGGGACTAAAAAATAATTTGAATCACTTGGATCCAGTCCAGAAGCTAATTTGAATGTCTAGAAATGGAAGTTAAGTAGTTAGTTACACAGATCAGCTACAGGCCACTCCAAGAGAAGTGTGAAAAGGGAAGGTGGTATGCTTAGAAGTAGCTGCTGCAGCCTGGTTAGTGATTGTAGAAATGATAGGTGAAGTTGGGTCATCCACGGAGAGAAGCTGGAAGGAGAATGAGACTGTCTAACCCATGGCAAACTCAACTTACATTTAGAAAATAATACAGATTTGATAATAGTGCCCAGAATGGAAAGTTGAATATCTTATCTACTTTTAAGATAAGATGAGTGTCCCTCTGCCAGGCAACTCAAATAAGGTCCATTTTAGCCCTTTTCTATTAAACAAAATTGGAGACCCAATGGAAAACTATTGACTCAAGTACAAAGCCATTGACTTCAAAGATGTTGAGATAATTGGTATTTTAAACATATATGTATTTGACTGTGCATGGTCATATATGATTTTTCATTCTGCCCCCTCTTTGTGTTATGACTTATTGTTTTTTTAAGCAAGAATAAAAGATTTCCATTTAAAAATGTGAAGGATCAGAGCATCAGTAGCAAACTATCACAAGAACAGAAAACCAAACACTGCATGTTCTCACTCATAGGTGGGAACTGAACAATGAGATTACTTGGACTCAGGAAGGGGAACATCACACACCGGGGCCTATCATGGGGATGGGGGAGGAGGGAGGGATTGCATTGGGAGTTATATCTGATGTAAATGACGAGTTGATGGGTGCTGACGAGTTGATGGGTGCAGCACACCAACATGGCACAAGTATACATATGTAACAAACCTGCACATTATGCACATGTACCCTAGAACTTAAAGTATAATAATAATAATAAATAAAATAAAATAAAATAAAATAAAACACAAAACACTTAGAGGTAATTTTTCTTTAAGAAGCACTTTGCAATTTTATCTGTATCTCGATTGTATTGGCAGCTTAAAAGTTTATGTTTTATTTCTCATGTGTTCCCAATCATATCATATCCATCTATATAGGTAAATTTGTCACCACTAACAACAGCCAAAACTGTATCAAACATTCACTCTGTACAAAGTATTGGGTTAAACCTAAGAAGATAAAAATGATATAAATGAGATACGGTCTTGACAATGAGTTCTAACTTTCAAAAACATGGACTCATTTTGACAAGCAGAACCAAGAAACAGAGACTGACTTTTACCTTAGTTAGCATAGCTTAGTGACAGCAGTAGAAATATTGCCAGTTCAAGGTACTAAAGAGAGAATGACAAACTCCAGGAAATCCCAGTCTAACTAGAAGACAGAGAAACTAAGATGTAACTATTTACTCTAGAATGACTGTTCATGTTCATATTCCCTCGAAATTCATGTATTGAAACCTAATCTCCAATGTAATAATGTTTGCAGGTGAGGCTATTGGGAGTTGATTAGGTCATGAGGGTGGAGCCCTCACTAATGGAATTAGTGCCCTTGTAAAAAGAGGTCCCAAAGAGCACCCTCACTCCTTCACCATGTAAAGACCCACAGCAGAAAGAAACCTTCTGTGAACCAGGAAGCCGGTCCTCACCGGACACTGAATCTGCCAGTGCCTGATCGTGAACCTTCAGCCTCCAGAACTGTGAGGAAGAAATTTGTGTTGTTGAGAAGCTAGCAGCCTATGGTATTTTATTATAGCAGCCTGAACTAAGACATTATTATAAATTCTAATGCTCCTGTCACAGGACTAATATAATATGTAGTCCCAATGTGCTCAGCTGGGGTGATATTGGGTGCTCCTACCATCTGGTAGGTTGAAGTCAGGGATCCTGCAAAACATCCTACAATACACAAGACAGCTCTCACAACAACAACAGCAAAAATTACCTGGTCTCAAATGTCAATCATGTAGATTATTCTACATGTGATTTGATAAGCAGTCTATAATGTAGCACTTATTAATCAATAGCCAAGATGCCAGTTGAATTGTAAATATTTAATCTGGTTTGTGTGTTCCCAAAACTAAATTAGCCAAATTGGCCCTATGGAGTTATGGGTATTAGTAAAGAAAT
This sequence comes from Rhinopithecus roxellana, assembly GCF_007565055.1. NCBI lineage: Eukaryota > Metazoa > Chordata > Mammalia > Primates > Cercopithecidae > Rhinopithecus > Rhinopithecus roxellana. Next base: position 7,659,124 of record NC_044566.1, read on the forward strand.
TGTATGGAATTATTTGGCTACTTACCTAAAGAGCATTCAACAATTAGCCATTAAAATGATGGAAATAAACTGAAAAAGAAGATACTATGGAAACAGTTTAATTGACAACAACATGAATTTCTTTCTTCCAAAGTTAGGCTGCGGTGGTAGAAACATGAGCTTTGGATTCCAAAGGCCGAGAAAGGCAACTAGGAACACTATGAACTTGACAGTTTAGTCTTGTGTCTCTGAGTCCCAGTTACCCTCTTCTGTAAACTGCAAGCTTTTCTGGCCATCTCTGTACAGCTGCTGTGATTATTGGAATTAAGCTAAGCAAGGCAGGGCATATGTTAGGGTCTGAAGAAGACAGCTATTATTAGAGCCGGTCCCACTAATGTTAGACCTTTTATTAAGATTACCATTAATATTCACAGTGTGTATTTCCTTGGTATGGCTTGTACAGAATTCCATATGAATAGTAGAGGAAGAAAGAATCTGCGATTAGACTTCCTTGCATCTTATCTCCATTTTTTTTTTAGCTTTTAGAATTTAGGAATTTTTCTGAGTCTCATGTAAAATGGCCTGTTCCTCATCTATAAAAGTAATTTAAATATATTTTTCTTCATGAGCTGCATCAATGTTTTGAAGTGTGTTGGTCTTTTCTGTACAGAAGTATGAAGAGCTGTTCCTATTTTGCACCCTTAGCCTAGCAAACATTGCAGGAAGATATAAAACCTACCTTAGGAAGGGTAGGGCAATGTTAGGGAGGAATATTGGAAAATTATGGCAGAGTCTTCTCTGTTCCTAGCCCACTACATCCTGTGAAAAAAGTGATGTCTAATGAAAGTCAATCCATTCTTCTTTAATAGAGACGGTTAATTATCATTGACTCATATTGATATTTTATTATAATGACCTCATTATTAAAAGGTGGATCCAATTAAGAATACATTTACATAACAATAATATAATTTGAGTAGGAAGTTTCTCACTAACACGCTAGTGTCTAATTTCATTAAGCTAATAAATATTGCCAGAGGGATATGCATGTGATAGTCGTGTCTGAACTTACCAATGGCTAAATTTCAATTTCCCTGAAATGAACCCTGGCGTTTTAAGTGCTCTCCATGTCAAAGAAGTGCGTGATTTTGACATTGATCTTATTTTCAATTATTATGGGTACATAATAGTTGTATATATTTATGGAGCACATGTAATGTTTTAATACAGGAAAACAATATGTAATAATTGGGATGTCAGTTCAAACAAGGGAAATGCATGATTTTGATTTTTGTCTATTCCCAAGTTTTATTTGGATCCTCTGTTAAAATCAATTCCCTAATTTTTTCCTCTGTAATAGATTTTAGTTTTCTACCCTAAAGGATATTATGTTGAAAATCCTTATTAAATATATTTTAAAAGCAGAGTTTACTGCTGTGGTTGCTTTACTTATATTAATAAAATAAAGATTTTCTACTTTTAGAAACAAGTGTCATTACTGCAAGAGTTACGGTAATTCTTAAGGAATCAGTTTTAAAAAATTGGTGAAATTTTTTCCTTGCTCAAAATACTAGTTTTTTTCATAAATGTTACTGATTGAATGTCATAAATTGTCAAAATTGAGTCATGAGAATTCCTTCTCTAAATGTAACAAATTATCATGATACTAAATTTTTTTAGCAACTCTCTATAAATAATCCTACCTTTAGAAAAAATGTTCTTCTTCTTTTTTTAGAGATAGGATCTTGCTCTCTTGCCCTGGCTGGAGTGCAGTGGCATGATCATACTCCCAGAAGACTCAAACGCCAGCGCCAATGATCCTCCTATCTCAGCCTCTCCAGTAAGAGCTGACACTACAGGCTCATGCCATCATGCCCAGTTAATTTTTCTTTCCTTTTTTTTTCTCTTAGAGACCGGAATCGATCTATAAGGCTCACGCTGGTCTTGAACTCCTGTGCTCAAAACATTCTCCTACTTCAGCCTCCCAAGTTGCTGGGATAATAGGCACAAGCTACCTGTGTTCAACCCAACTCTTTTTTGACTAGCACGTTGGGCATATATAAGAAGACTTCTCACTTGATAAATAAAAGCTAGTACTTAAGAAGAACATAACCGCCCCTACTCCAGGACTGTTCAGTGAAATCTTTATTGTTATTTTTAATGGACTTAAAAAAAAAAGTGATGCACTATTTTGCAAAACACCATTTTAGTTGATCTGACAGCTTAAGTACATTGAGAGCAGATACCAATTGTAACTTAAAATGACTGCTAAGACAAATCGACCCCAGGAAATTGGGTCTATAACAAAAACATGTATAAACCCTCAGCAGTAGCAGTATTTTTCTAGTACCAGCGGGAGAAGTAATGAAGTCTTGTTGCCATTAAGCTGGAGCAATGCTTTTAAGTGAAGGTCTGCCTAATTCTCAGATGGAATAATCCATAACTCAGCTCTCTAGGGGAAGCTCCTGTATTATCTCATTTCTATATTCAGCAGTCATAAAAGATGTCATTCAGATGACCTGAGGTGTACAATTTCATACAATGAAAAGAAAAAGTTATCTCCTTGCCTGCATATGGGCCCTCTTCATGGCCAAGTAGAAGTGGCCGAGCCTTTCCATCACAGTTAGTTACTTTGCTGGGCTTCACTATAATGTTACCAGATCTTGAAAAACAGATCTTTAGGTTAAACAAAAACCTCAAAGTTGATGCCATTAATTCTGTCTTTTATTAAATAATTCTGGAAATGACTTGTGTCAGTATCATTCTGAGGTCCCATTCCCTGGAGACTGCTCTGGTCTCTCACCGAGCGTTCTGTTCATCTAGTACCAAGCAGCAAACCAGACTGATGTTTTCAATGTCAATTCTATTATCAATCAATCGTTTCGTATCCCTAGAAAATCCATATGCAATTAATCTTATTTTATTGTTCTGCCAATTAACTGAAGTTAAAGTTTAACTTCTTTTTCTTTAAGCCCAAAATAAAGCTCTTTGTTCCAATGTATTCCCTGAAATTCTGTATATATTTAAAGAATAGTTTCTCCTCTCTTGGAGTGCCTCTCCTGATGAATATACATATGAAGAAAATAAATTAATGAGAAATAGCATAGATTTGAGAAGATGAGTATGTCTAATACCTCTGGCAAAAAAGTTCTAACATCTAATGGATGGCAAATCAGGGGGAAATATTAATTCAGTCAAATCAGCCATTCAAGGAATATTCTGAAGGAGCATTTCTTCAGGTTAAAACACTTTGAGGCTGCACAGTTTTCAAGAGTGGCTCTGAAATGTGAATTGATCTAAACTGTACTTGAACATAACTCTTAGTTTCATCTTGTAAAATATCTCTGAATAGCAATTTATGACCCATCATGAAAATTAGCTTTTCTGTAACCTTAATAGTGGGTCATTTAAATCATAACCTTAACACCTTTACGGTTATCACTCACATTCTAATACTTGATTAATAATGTTATCTATTATTATCCCAGGCATAGACAAATTTACAGAATCTTCTTGAAGCTTTGATTATTACAGACTGAAGATTTAGATGCTTTAGTATGTATTTTTCTACCAAATCCCTCCAATCACAGTATTTCATCAGCCAATGGATGCTTTAGGAAAACTTGTATTCTACAGTTTTTTCTTGAACATGATATATTATAAAACATAAATTCCTTTGCCAGTTGGTAGTATTCTTAACATAACTTTTCTAAGACATTTAAAGCCTGACATTTTGAGGCATTGCATTATACTTTATTATAAATTATAAGCGTAGCATATCTATCTATTCAATGATTCATTCTTACAACAATTCTACAAATATTTATGAATACTTCCCTGTGTCGGGGATTGTTCGAATTGCCAGGATTCAACTGTGAGTAAGACAAAGCTCCCTGCCCTCAGGGAGCTTACATACAACTGGAGAAAAAATAAAATCAGTCAATAAAATACTTTTTTACCATAACAAATAATGAAGCACATTGCCAACAACAAAGAATAGAGATTCACTCTCCAAGTTCATAATACAAATACAATATATGGTATTTATTTTTCCCAGAACTAGAACATAGTAGATTGTCAATACTTTTGAAGAAGTGAATATCATATACAGTAAATATTGTCCTGGAAACAAGATTACCAAGAAGTGTTCTGACAGGATTATGTGCATCTTCTTCTGTTTACAACATGTAATATAGACTGAAATTATATATTGTATTTATTCATAAAGTACAAAGTGGTTAAAAAAAGAATCAAATGAGTTTAGATGTGGGTGTCTTTTACACTCGAGATGCTTGCAGTTTCAGAGGATACCAACAGAGAAAGATTATATTCACCAAGCCCTGAACAATTTTTATTGTACCTTTGTGAAAGAAAACTGGCTGTTATGCAGCAGTTATACTTTCATACACAGATGAACATAATAGAGTTGGAAACATCATTCTTGAATTGGGATTAATACACCACTGCAAACTTCTCTCCTTGGTCTCCTCCCATTATTAGTATTTCTGTGATAAAGGGGCAGTTGAAAGCCATTTGCATAGCTTCTAGTCCTTGAAAAGACATATTGTTTCCTTTTAACTTTTATTTTGATTAAATATTCTCATATTCATAGGGTACGCTGATTGGTAAGTTCAACTCATCTTGGTTTTGGTCTAGAGAGCAGGATAAAGTGCTATCCAATTTTGAGACCTAGCTGCAATTTTGCTTAATATTCCTTTTGCATAAAGTCAGAAATTTTTGGAGAGAACTATAATTGCCCCATATTTAAAATATTATTGAAAATGCAATAGACTGAATTCAAAATGCACTTTCAGATTCAGCCTACTCACTTAAAAAATAATTTTTTCCAAGTTCATTTGCAAAGTTCTGTTGAATTCTTTTTTTAGGTTATACTTAGTTATCTTTAAAAACTTAATAAAAAGGCCTGTGCTATAAGAAGTTAGTGTTCTTTGCCATTATTCCTTTTAGTTTTAAAGGTACTTTGCAGCACGTGTATTAGTACAACTTATTATAAAGGCTGGTAAAAATAAAAGGGAATTAAAGATGCTATTGAGATGCTGTGAGTTTGCAAAACTTAATTTAAAAATTAGGAATTAACTACTCATTTCTTATAATAGTGTATGTTTTAACTCTTGTCTAACCTGGAATCATCTTGCATTGTTTAGCAAAATTCATCTTGCCTTTTTGGATTCAAATGATGGCAAAACAAGCACAAGCTGGAAAGCTAGTCATGGATTTTGAAATAGCCACCACCTTTTCTGCTCCCAGCATTTTATAAATTTTTTTCTTATTTTTTTCTTACTCCTAAGATATTTTATTTCTACAAAAAAATTTATTGACTCACATAACTTGTCAGATATCTAATAAAGAAAGGTGTTACTTCTTGTGTGTTTACTCTTTTGCTTAATGACAAAAAACTGTTTACTCCAACTGTAATTGGTGTTTCTTTAGCTTCTTTGACTCTTGTCAAGTGGTTCGTGTTGTTATGATTGAGTTTTTGAATTGTTTAGCATTTTTTGTCTTCATTTTAGTAACTTCACATACAGTATGTATTCAGAAAAAGAGCCTGGGGTATGTTAGAAGGGGTACTGTAAGTGAGCCTGGTCACATCACAGTGTGACAGCTCCAGGTTCCTGATACCTCCTTCAAAGTGATAACCATTAACAGCTGCTTGAAGGGCTAGATGTATTTTGGTTGTAACAAAAGGGAGTGTAAAATGTTGCCAGAATCATGGTGATACTCTACTGGAGAAAATAAGAAACACTAAAAAACAATAGAAAACTTGCCTCTAAGTATGATAAACTCCAAAGGAAGATACAGATAAAAAAGATACTAAGACATTTGTGTGGCATACTATAAGCAAGTTTTACATTGTATTCTTCAACATTTGATAAGACAAAAATGCAAACTCTTAATATAAATTAACCCCCCACCTTTTTATTTAAACTTTTCTTTGTGCCAGGCCTGGTGGATAAAATTATACTGCCGAAGACCTTGGTCTGAAGCCATTATTTGTGTAGCTGCTTCTTACTCAGAAATCAGAAAATCATTTAAGCTTGGGGTAGGCAGCTGTGTGAAGTGTTATCAAGCAAGTGAAGTCTGTAGATTACACAGAAAAGCATGCAGCTGGCAGTATCATCTCAAATGCAACAATTTTCTGAAATTCTTGGGAGCTAAAGAAGGGACCAAGAAAAAAAGAAAAAGAAACAAAAATGTTTTCTAGGCTGGATTTTCAAGAAGTCAAGATTACATATAGATAGCAAAGAAAGGCCTTACCTATAGCTTAAGAATTTCAAAATAACATTTCTAATCCAATTATATATAATAATGCAAATAGGACAGACCTTGGTTGAAAACTGACAATTTATGCCTAAGCCTGTGTGCACCTGTGTGCCTTTTTTAGGGTCTGTCTAGGTAAAATGAATTCTCTAGATTAAGTGGAATGAACCAATGAACTCACAGGTCACTTCCTCCTCCCCTGCCAACTTTTTCATTTTGATTTTTACTTAGTTTAATTGCTTTTGGTTTGAAATTTGCAATCCTGCTACTTGAGGTTATAAAACAATAGTCGATTTAATAAGAACTTACCAACTAAAATTATCAGGAGAAATTAGGGAATTTCAGATCGATGGGAGGACGCAAGGGAAACCTCTACACTACAAACAGTGTATTTATGTCGGCTGCACTTCTCCATTCTAGTTATGTATTGCTGCATAATAAGTCACCACAAAACTCAGTGTGAAAGCAATGATGATTATCTTGTCCCTGATGCTGCAGTATGATCAAGGATCCAGGAGATAACTCAGCTCTTCTCCTCATGCATCCGCTGGGCCAGCCCAAAGGTAGGGGTTACTTGACAGGTGGTACTAGAATTATTGCATAGATCACTTGGGTTGGCAGTGGAAGTTGGCTGTCAGCTGCGACTTTGCCTGAGTCCATCTGCTAGAACCTCTGCACATGTTCTTGCATTTTGGCTAGTTGGCTTCCTGGCAGCATGTCTACTGGGTTCCCAAGGGAGTATCCCAAGGAGATAAAATGGTCAAGCATGGCTTCCCTGTAGTCATACCTGAAAGGCATACCCAAAACTGAGAAGAAAAAGAAGTTTAATTGGACTTACAGTTCCACATGGCTGGGGAGGCCTTAGAATCATGGCAGGTGATGAAAGGCACTTCTTACATGGTGCTGACAAGAGAAAAATGAGGAGGAAGCAAAAGTGGAAACCACTGATAAACCCATCAGATCTCGTGAGACTTATTCACTATCATGAGAATAGCACAGGGAAGACCGGTCCCCATGATTCAATTAGCTCCCCCTGGGTCCCTCCGGCAACACATGGGAGTTCTGGGAGATACAATTCAAGATGGGATTTGGGTGGGGACATAGCCAAACCGTATCAGCAGCCTTGAAGTCACATGACATCATTTCTACTATACTCATAAAGTTCTACCTGGGTTCAAAGGGAGGGGTCAGTCATGGAAACCACCTCATGGGAGGAATGTCATTTAACATGAGCACAGGGAGCAAAATATCATGCAGAGGCCTTCTTTGAGAAATGCAGTTTGCCAGTCTGCCACCTGGCCACAACAATCCATTCCCTCTTCCATGCAAAATGCATTCAACCTCTCCCTCAAAATCTAAGTCTCAGGCCCCTATGATATATATTAGTTTGCAAGGGCTGCCATAACAAATATTTCAGGCTGGATGGTTTAAACAATAAAAATGTATTTTCTCACAATTTTGGAGTCAGAATTTTGAGATGGAAGTGTCAGAATGCCTGTTTTCTTTTGATCCTTATCTCTCAGGATTCTCCCTGCGTAGATGGTCGTCTCCTCCCTGTGGACATAGCCGTCTCTTCCCTGTGGACCTGGCCGTCTCCTCCATGTATTTTCACAGTCTTCCCTCTGTAATTGTTTCCAAATTTCCTCTTCTTGTAAGGACACCAGTCCTATTGCCATATTGGGTTCAGTTTCAACCTAATAACTTGATTGTAATTTAATTACCAATTTAAAGGCCCTGTCTCCAAATACAGTCATATTCTTAGGCACTGGGGGCTAGAAATTTATCATACGAACTCTGGAGGGACACAATTTAGTCCATTCCATGATAGCTATTTAAAGTCTATTACTTAAATCGTCTCCAGGTATAGATGATTCTACTTGGTTGCATTCCCTGAGTATTTGCTTTCAGGCTGAAGAACTGTGAACTAAAGAGAGAAGTTTTTTGTCTCTCCTTCTCCAGCCCCATTGCACACAATATGCAATGGTGACACAAGCATGGGATATAGACTTTCAAAACTCCTCTTCTAAAACGAAGAGACTAGGAGACTCACAGAAACCACTAATCCATGGCCATTCTGAAATCCTGTGGGACACATGCTGCTTGTTCCTCGGTGATAACTTTATGGATCCCCTTCTTTTAAAAGATAAATTAAAGCTCTCTATAAAGGGGAGTGTCTCTTGTAGGAGAGAGTTCTTCCTTAGAAATCCTCATGCTGTCTTGGGGCTCATGATTTCTTATTGCAGGTAAAAGAGAACCCTGGCAACAGTGGCAGGTTGTATTTTCTAAGTTGGCCATCACAATACACCCTCCATATTCCTCTGTGTATGTGAGGTTGACCTGCTCTCACTGAGGGGATATGTCCCATCTTTTCGCACCTGTGTGGGACTTAAGGGCTGCTCCAAGTGAGCAAGGATGGTGAAAGTGATGCAAACAAGTCCCAAGGTGAGGACATGAAAGGCCGTGCACTCCTGATATTCTTACAGGACACTCCATTTTGGAACCCGTCACTGTGCTGTAAGAGAAAACAAATAGCAACATAAAGAGATCCTATGTAGGTGTTCTGGTTGATAGCCCCATCTGGGGTTCCAGCCAACAGCAGTCATCAGGCATGAATGAGAAACATGGATTATTTCAGTACCTAGGGTCAAGCCACCCCAGGCCTTCCAGTTGCCCCTCTCGATGCCACATGGGATACCTCCTCTAAGTCTGGTCCAAATAACAGGTTAGTGAGACAAAAAAAAAAAAAAAATCATTGATGTTTGATGCCACTTAGTTTTAAAGGGAATTGGAACAGAGTTCTATACCTGGAGGAAGGTGTTCCTATAACAACCCAAACACGGACATTAGCTCTGGGCTGAGGCAGTAGACAGAATCAAAGAGGACACTAAGTGATGTTCACGAGAGAGCCTTGGAGAGAGTTAGCAGAGAACTAATGGACCTGAACGAGGCTTCTGGATAGGCCTTAAGGAAAAATATGAAATATTAAAATGATAGTAAAAGCTGGCAGAAAGGAGACCCTTGCTTTTTACTAGCAATAAGTTTGACAACATTGTTGTCTGAAGTAACACAGGAAATTAACAAGGGTTCTAATGAAGTTGATAGTGTAGAGATTTTGAAACAGGTAGTGAACCACAGGACCACGGGACTTTCTCTAGCTGCATATGTCAAAGGAGAGAGGGTGAGATAAACTAGAGAAAGAATTGTTAACTACAAAAGACCTGGGATTTGCTGGGTTTGAAAATAAAACTGTTCTTCATTCCTAGTCTGTCCAGATGGCAAAGTCTGCTGAAATTAAAAAATGACTTTTGGGCAGAGAATAAATCCAGGACATTGTCAAGAAAACGTAACCTAAAATGAAGCCAAGGGTGTGACTGGAAAGCATTTTTAAGATATTTAAGGTGGTGCCTCACAGACCCTTTCTAACACGTGTCATTAGTGTAATCCTTAATAGCATTTATTTAGAGAACAATTCAACTTAGCTCTCTGACCTTGTTATTTTATTGTGAAATAATATTCTTGTATTTTATCACACCAGTTTGTATTTTCAATCTCTGTCATATACATTATTCATTTAATCATTATTTTAATGAAACATACTGGACGAGGAGGGCAGATATCATTGTTCTCCATTTTCTCCAATAACATTACTTTCCTTGAGGTCAGCTTAAGTATCTATGTTACCCCATCAGCCCAAGGACTAATTGTTTGACTTTAGAAAGTGTCTCTCTGCCAGGCTCTACTCATACTACCACCTCTGTTATCTCATCAGTTCTCATGACAACCCCATACAGGCAAGGTTATTACACCCAGATGTCAGATGAGGTAACTATGAAACCCAAAAAGGTTGAATAAATTTCCCAATTTCACATCGCTACTGTGTGTTAGAATTGGAATTCTAATATGGTCTTTCTGACTAGAAAATAAGCAAGTGACCTTTCCATTTTACTCAGCCATCTTGCATGTAATAGGAACACATGCATATATGCACTCAAAAGAAGAAAATAAATGATGTGATTTGATTTCTAATCTAGTAGCTCTGAAACACTGAGACTTTATAGTTTCAGCATCTCCTGACAAATCATCCCAAGGCAATGTTGTTTTTAATATTAATTATTCAAATAAGTTGTAAAATGGTTTTTGAATTTAAAACTAATGTGGAAAAGGACCATTCGTTCAACATTTATTGTATGATATTTTAATCCATGGATAAACTGTTCATAACTGTTAATATAAGTGTTTCTTGATTTTTCTTACTTTCCTATTTTCATAAAAAATGATAATCCTGGCCAGGCGCAGGGACTCATGCCTGTAATCCCAGAACTTTCGGAGGCCAAGGTGAGCGGATCACGAGGTCAGGAGATCGAGACCATCCTGGCTAACACGGTGAAACCCCGTCTCTACTAAAAAATACAAAAAACTAGCCGGGCGAGGTGGGGCGCCTGTAGTCCCAGCTACTCGGGAGGCTGAGGCAGGAGAATGGCGTGAACCCGGGAGGCGGAGCTTGCAGTGAGCTGAGATCCGGCCACTGCACTCCAGCCCAGGCGGCAGAGCGAGACTCCGTCTTAAAAAACAACAACAACAACAGCAACAACAAACAAACAAAAAATGATAATCTGGAATTGTATTTACATAGCTCAATTATATGATACCTATGAATAAAACAGATTCTCAATATTTAGATGGTGAACATTTTATTTTTCCAAATTCCATATGTGTGCATTTGTGTGCATTATAGTCACTACTTGAAATATTGTATTTCATAATCTAGTGACAAACTTGCTGATATGGTTTGCTGTGTCCCCACTCAAACATTACCTTGAATTGCAATAATCCCCACCTGTCTAGGGCAGGACCAGGTAGAGATAATTGAATCATAGGGGCCGCTTCCCCCATGCTGTTCTCGTGACAGTGAGTGACAGTGTTTGCTACCCCTTATGCCACGATTGTAAGTTTCCTGAGGCCGCCCCAGCCATGCTGAACTGTGAGTCAATTAAACCTGTTTCCTTTATAAATTACCCAGTCTTGGGTATATCTTTATGAGCAGCGAGAGAATGGACTAATACGTGTGTCTTCTCCTTGTTTTGGGATTGTCTCTATACTCATTGGTTTTGGTGTGTAGAGACTGGCAATCTGCAGAAAATGAAGTGTGTTGTGTCATTCACTTAGTCATTTGTTCATTCATGCTTCTTCCAACAAAATGTACTAATCTTGGGTGTCAGACACTGAGCTTATCCTTGATGTATTATGGTCCTGAAGTACATAGGCAGATAAAAGGGAAAATTCGTTTACAATGCAGTGTGAAAGTGTTATTGTAGAGCTGTGTAGAAGATGCAATGAGAAATCAGAGCTGGAGGCCGAGAAGGCTTTTATTAAGAAGGGATTTTTAGATCACAGCCTTGCAGGTCTTAGCCAAATTAAGCAATTAATTGGTGAGCATGGAATAGGTAAGTGGTCTGTCAAAAGGCTATGAATTTAAAGCAGAAAGATTCTTTATTTTGGACAGATAAAGGAAAAAAATTCTGCCTTATCTACCAAAAATTTATGAAATGCATGTATAACATTTATTTAAACATGTATAATCGTAAGAAAATATAGGAGGTATTTATAGCTACATGATTTATTTCCTGATTATCAACATATTAGTTGGAGTTCTCTCATTTTCTGAATAACTTACGTTCCACACTATATAATATTTGTCTTACATGGCTCTTATTTTAAAAGTATGAGTCTTGAAAATTATGAATGGTACACACAAAAGGATCAAGTAATTTTTTTCCCATATTTTCAATTTTATATTTTTCCTGAATGGGTTGCCATAAATGTTTATTTGACATAATTTTTGGTAGCAATTTTTAGAATAATTCTAACTATCACAAAAGTAGCATCAATGAGAAGACCTACAGTTCTATATATTGATTTATTAGTTAATATACCTTCTATATTCCACATATTGTGCTGAGTCTTTTGTATAGAGTATTTGTTTGATATTTACATTAAACTATATTAAGAAGTAAATATTGTTGTTACCCCCAGATATCTCTGCAGATCAAAAAAATCGAGATTTAGAGAAACTTCAGTCACAGAGTAACGGAATATAGAAAATATTTAGAAAATTGTATTTGATCCAGTTGCAAGAGATCTTCAAGCAATGTGACAATTACCAATTTATTACTTAAGTATTCACTTTCCAAATTTGGTTAATGTTTATGAGTAACACACCACCCAAAACTTAGTGGCATAAAACGACAGCCATTAAAATACGTTTCTCTTTATCAGCCTTAGTCCAATGTAGAAAGTGAAATTGCACAGTAATTTGACCAGGAAAGTGTATACTATAAAATATAAACAAATAAAGAGAAAAATGTATAAATAAATATATAACATAAATAATTAACTTTAACAGAGTACTGAAATAATGAAAAAATGTCAAGAAGCAAAAATAATTGTAAAGAATTTAAAAATATTCTAAAGAATATAAGATGAGCAGATATGATATAACATATAACATATCTATATAATACAAACATTATAAGAAGAGTAAAAAGTAATGTAATACAATGTAACATAATTCAATGCAATAAAATCTGGCATAATATGATATGGCATGATCCAGTATGATCTAATGTAATAGCCGTCATCACTGGTGCTAAGATACAGTACCCACGGGAACCACCTCACGTCCTTCCAAGACTGAAAACTAGGCTCCCAGACCTCACTGGTGAGGACATAGTCACTGATTGTTGTGTGGCACATAGGTTTCTGTTGGGTCATTCTGGTGGTATTTGATGAAACTTCACCCTTTGGAACTTACAGAGCTCTAAGATGCTGCGGGGAAACCTCTGCCCACTGGGTGCTGCTGGCTACAGTGCATTGCCTGGGCCACCCACGCTTCAGGAGCCTTCACAGCAAGAACACCACAGTCAGGAAGCACATTCCTCTTCTCCAGCAGTATCTTTTCATCCCGCTCCATTGACCAGGCTTAGTATCCTGGGTCATGTCTAAATGTGGCTTTCATGATTGCTTTGCCTCTTTAGATTCTGTGTTTTCTTTTTTTTTTCCTTGCCTGTGTCGTGGCTTATAATTTTTTGTTGTTGTTGTTGAAAGCTGGGCATGTTGTATAGGACAATAGGAATGGAGGTAACTAGACTATAGTTTTGGGGGTTTATGTTACCTGTCTACAAGTTGGGTTGTGTTGAAGGTTTAGTGGTACTCCAGGTGTCAAAGTCTTCATATTCCTCTATTGGCCTTGCCTTTGTCTCACCTGTTAACTCCGGACTTTCCTAAGTGGTTCTGCTCAAAGAGAGGGTCTATATCTTGTACATCTTTTAGTGAAAATTCACTCTTGGTGTAGTGATAGATGTAGAAGATGGAAAATGTTCTGGAAACTCATGACTCACCCTCCATTTGTTAGTAGGCTTGTGTTCCTGAGCTGCGACCTTCACTTTCATGCATTTTTTTAGCTTCCCCACTCCTCTCAGGTGAAACAGGAAGCCTGGAGGGGCCTAGGCTCAGGTAAATGACCTTTCCACAAGTGGATCAGGTTCTGATGAAGTCTTTTCCTATGGAGTTAGGGATAATATTCTGCGTATATTTCACAGCTGTTACTTTCCTTTCCTTCTGCTAAAACCAAAAGGGGATTTTTCTTAGCTCTAAGAACTAAGTTTCTAGTTAGAAACTAGAACTCCTTTGGGAGGCCGAGACGGGCGGATCACGAGGTCAGGAGATCGAGACCATCCTGGCTAACATGGTGAAACCCCGTCTCTACTAAAAATACAAAAAACTAGCCGGGCGACCTGGCGGGCGCCTGTAGTCCCAGCTACTCGGGAGGCTGAGGCAGGAGAATGGCGTGAACCTGGGAGGCGGAGCTTGCAGTGAGCTGAGATCCGGCCACTGCACTCCAGCCTGGGCGACAGAGCGAGACTCCGTCTCAAAAAAAAAAAAAAAAAAAAAAAAAAAAAAGAAACTAGAACTCTACTCTCTAAGACTATGGTCCTTAGTTGTTCCTCGCTTCCAAATCAACCCACAGCCAGCTTCCAGCAATTTATTAAAACTACCATCTAAGTGTTCCACCAAGTTATGTCTCTGGTAGCTTCCATCCAGGTACACCAACTCCACCTGTCAGCTGTGGCTGTCTCTCCAGATTTGGGGGTGGTGTTTGCCCTAAAACCTCACTTCTGTGATGGGCCCAAGAAAACATGTTTAAGTTTGTTGAGCTTTTTCTGATTATATGTAAGAGAGTGACCACTTCCAAGTTATTTTAACTTTTGAATGTCAGTATCTTTTATAAATTAGTAAAAACCTGTTGAGCAATTAATATATACCTACTTCTATATTACTTTCAGACATATGTGCTTTTTTATATCCATGTAGTTTTCAAAATGTTTTGAATTAAGACTGACCCCAAGCCCCAATTCTCCCAAAATTGTCTCAGATAAACAAGTATCGAGCCATTGTGATGAATTATGTTTGTTCTCAGCTTATTCCATTTAATTTTCTCTTACCACCTCATTAAGATGTAAATAGCAACTCAGCTTCATAGAGAAGACAGAGGCTAAGAGAAATGGATTGTCCAGGCTGAAAGGTTAGAAAAAGGCAGAAGCTTCTCTCCTACTCAGATTTCTGACTTCAATTCCACAAAGGTCTTAACATTAGGAAAACAACACTTAAGCACTTTAAATAGCTATGAAAAATTCAAAATGGAATCTATTCAAGCCATGATTCTGTGTTAATTGTGTTCTGATGATTGTTCTCTTTCTTTGCAGTCCCACGGTAATGGAGGTGGAAGTCAGTTCTCCTTCTCTGTTATCTTGCAAGGAATGTTCCTAGGAATATTCTGTCACACCCTGGGAACATTTCATCCGTATTTGAAGCTTTTTCTAGACAAGAAAAAAGACCATTTAAAATATATGTACCACAGCTTCTGACACAGTGTTGAAATACTGCAGGCATATTAAGCAGTTTCTCCCAATCACAAAGGAAGAGTCAAGTAAGATTTGACAGCAATTTTATGAAACTGACAAAATGAATCACAATCAATTAATATGTAATGGTTTTATTTATAAGAATTTGATGGTCAAGGCTTTAAAAGTTGATATACTTCTCTCTGGAAGCAGGATTAAAGGAGTTCACTCCTGGGGAACTCACCAACACACAATCTTGAGCTGGAGAAGTCGTTACAATATTACAAAGTATCTAATTTTTGACTTTTTATTTATTAATCCCCTTCGATACATAATGGATTTTACAATAATGAGAACTTGTTTTCTAAAGGTGACAATCATTTTTCTCCATAAACATATTTGTCTTCCTTAACTATTTAGGAGTATTTGGTTCCTTTAGAGTCCATATCTGTTTTTGTCATTATGGGACATTCCAAAATTATCCTTCACTTGCCATGAGTGAGTCAATCTGTCAGTTGCATTGGTTTTGGAAACCTGTCTTCTTAGTGTTTTGTTATATTATCTTTCTATTTTTTACATGATATGGTTAAGAAATACAACTTTATAAAGTAAAAGTATATAAAAGTAGGTGTTAATTTCTCCTTTTGTTAGACCGATTATTCACTATGGGCAAATGGACTTAAGTAGGCCTTTCAGATTATTCTGTGTTTATATGTGAGTAGTGGAGTTTTCACTTTGTATCCTAGAGGGTATTATAAACATTAATTAGCTTCTATAACAATGCTGGGAAATGTAGGCTGTATTATGTCTATTTTGTAGATAAAGAACTTGCAACTTGTAATCAAGCTACGCTGAGCTAGGTACTGAAGAGTTTCTCATAAACAAGGAGATATTGTCACAGGTTTGTACTGACCAAAAAACAAAACAAAACAAAAATCAGCCATGTTTGGCTGTCATTTTCATTTGTGATTTTAAAAATTTTAACAGTAAATATTAATTTAGTTATTACTATGGGCAAAGCATTAAGCCCACCCACATTCTTTCCTGTTTCTCACAAAAGTTATTCCCTAAACACATTCTTTTTACTTACATTCACAGTTTCTCACCACCCAATTTGATCTGTAACCTTGCTTCTATCTGTTTATTATGAATTTAAGAACAGCTGGTGTTTGACTTACCAATTTCCCACCATTTATGCTTTTTATGTCATCTATTTTAACTCCAGTTTGCATGCATCTGCAAGCATTCTGAATATGAGAATTCTCTTCTCATCTTTAATCCAATTTCTTTTTATTTCCTGAAGTACCTTATTCCCATACTGTTGTGACCTTTTTCTAATACCTTCTGTGTCAACTTTCTTATACGTTCTTCCTTTCTACAGTTCCCATTAAAAACCCTTTGATCCTCTCCTTTTCCAGTGATTATTGTATTTTCCCAAATATTTCATAGTCAAATCCTTTAACTTCTGTTTTTATGCTCACTGTGCTCATTCCCTTAGCACATATCCCTTTCTCTAACACTTGCAAAATCTTTAAAATCTAGCATACCTCAGATATCTGAATAGCCAGACGGGCTACTTCTTTCCATATCTTATACCTTTTTAATGTTTCCTGCAATACTTTAAACATTTGTCCTCTCCGTAACATTATTAGACAAGTTCCCTTCTTTAAGTTCTAATCTTTCGAAGCTTCTGACTTCCCTGGGCCTTCTTGACACTGTATTTTCTTGAGCTCTCTGACTACTCCTTCTCTGTTATATTTGCAACTCCTCTTTCTTCTCTCACCTCTAAATGCCTCATGAGGAAACCAATCCTGCCCTCTGCTCTTATAAACTGAACCTGCTCTATCTGTGAAGCTCAGCACTGCCTAGGCGGGCAGCCATGGAGCAGAATACATAGCTGTAGCCCGGATGCAGCAGATCAGAAACGATGTCTAACTAAAGCATTCAAGGAAATAGAAATAACCTTTCTTCATTTCTACTTAAATGGGCTCTATCTGAGTTTTGAGATCTCATTCAACCAATGCATGTCAATGCAAGGTTTGAATTCTGGTGCTGGTCTGTTATCTTGAATCTTCCGCCTAAGCTGGTATTTGCTGAAGGATTCATTGTGTGGTGGAATCTTTAAACAGAAATCAGTGCTGGACACCGATGAACTCGTCTTACCTCCAGTTTGCTTGTAGGTAACAGATACTTTTGTGTCCTGTCGAAGGCTATGTAGCCATTCACCATGTTTATAATCACTTGGATATGATACCCTCTGATGGGGTCTGAGGAGGCACATTTACACAGATGTCCTATAAACTCATTTCCATTCTTTAGCCTTTTAATCCCCTTCTCACCCTACCCCTCTCCCCAGCTCCCTCACCCAAACCTCTGTCTGGTGTCAGGGAATGAGACCATCAGTTTGAGACACTGAACTTATATGTTTTCTTCATCTCTGTCTCCCTGTTCACTCTGTCTGGCCCAAACGATCTTCTCTCCAGCCTCTGTGGGAAACTCAAGTCCCCAGCTCTCTTCACAGTGACATTTCTCTCACATATTGAAGTCCCTCCAATAACAGTTTAGCCTCCTGGAGATCAAAAGCAAGATTGTCCTTAATTTGTATTATTTTTTGTCATGTTAGAATCTAAGATAGACTACTCTAGCCCTTAGAATGGGGACGAAAATGGTGGCAAAGTTCATTAGAATAAAAATTATAAACTTCTATTCAGTCACATGACACCAGTTTTTATTTAGCTAGAGGCAAACTATGCTTTATATCTGCAGGCCTGTCATCATTAGAGGAGAGATAAAGGAAGCCCTGTTGTGGCTTCTCTGTGCTAACTTCCTAAATCTCTTTAGTCCATTTCCAGAGGTATTGGTGGAATCAAAATAAACCTCCTTTCCCCCTTTTCATGCCCAGGTTAACTTTGAATCTGGCAAGTAACTGAACTTTATTACCTGTGCCTCTGCAGTAACCCAGAGCTAAGATGTTTCCTCCCAAACCCCGGGCACATGACGGTCCTCAGAGAAGCTCCAGGGTCGTGGGGAAGATTGTAGCCTCTGACATGATCCCAATCCCAGCTCTGTTGATACAGCGGTGTGAGTTATGGTGAGTTACTTCCATTTCTGTGCTTCTGTTTTTACTAAGGCGTACTCACGGTCTTTGAAGTATAAAGTTATAAGAATTCATGGACTAAAACACTTAATGCAGAGGCTGGAACATAGTAAATATTCAATAAATGTTCATCACTGATATAATGAGGGTACTGAGTCTTAATAGAGTACTTGGAAAATATGAAGTATTAAAAATTGTTTGAAGTGTCACTTCAGTAATTTGAATGACAACTCTAAGGCTCAACTGAAAACTCTTTTCTAGTGACTCAAATTCTATGACTTTTTAAAAAGGTTATTGTTAGTGAGACAGTAATAAAATTAATACTTATTTCACTTTTTCATCAGCAATGAAAGAGTTCATGTATGTTTTGTGGCTCATTCAGTTGTCTATTGCTTCATACCCAACTACAGAATTCAGGTGCTTCTGATTCCGTCAGCTGGCTGGACAGGTCTTCTGCTGGTCTTTGCAGGACTCACTCATGAGGTTCCTTTATCCAATGGGTTTTCTTGTAGCTAAGCTCAACTGGGATTCTGCAATGGATGAACTTCTCTCTTCCTGTGGACTCGAGGACTCTCAACATCCACCATTTCTGAGCCTCAAGAATGATGACCTGGGTTCTTGCATGGTAGCTGGGTCCCCAGGTTGCATGTTCCATGGAGAGAATGCTTATCAAGTCTCTGCTGCATCATGTTTGCTAATGTCCCATTGGCTCAGTAAAACCACATAAACAAGCCAGGATCAACATGGGAGGGGACTAAAGAAGATGCAAAATACTGGAGGTGTGATTCATGAGCAGGTATCAATGCAACTGTGCACCCAGATTCTGGGGGTTTATAAAGCATGAAATTAGTTAAGCTGGAAAATACATTTGCCAGACTCATCTCCCCTGCATGGCTACAGGATAGAGTTGGCTAAAGGAGGTAGTCCATGAAATTGCAAGGTGGTAGGGAAGCAATTATCATTACTCTGTAAAGGTTGTTATGGTCAGATGTCATGACAGTTGAACACATAAATGCCTGCTGGGCTCCAGTTTGTCCTTGCTGTCCTCTGATCCATGCGCAGCTCGCCTTCATGTCCACAGAACCTGTTGAACAACAGTGTTTCCAACTCCATGAACCAGATGCTTGGCTCTAGACCCACTGAGTACTGATGACACAGAGGCTCAGCTTCCCAGAGATGACCCTCCAGTTTTCCTTATTGGTCCCAGTTTGGTGCATGATTGGCTTGTGTGGTGGCTGCAGAAAGACTCCTGCTTTAATCCTATCCATGTTCCATTCCCGACTTTCCAAGTTCTCCGCACAGTTGTGTAGGGCCGAACCCCTATTCTACTTTCTCCATAACACTTACTGGGGCTCTGGTTCTCTCAAGGCCTCCTGACTAATGTGGTAATAAGCTCCATATTTTTTCTTCTGGGTTAGCCTGCATACATTGTAAGGTAGGAGAAGCAATTGACTTACAGATGTGTAATTTTAACATCTGAAGTAAACTTTGTGCTATGAACTGAAAAGAAAAATAATCAAGACAAGCTTTCTATGATTCTTGATAAAATACTACATGTTCATACTGTTTTACCTCTCATTAGAATACTTCGTCTTTAAGTCTCATTTTTGTGATCTCTATATATTGTATGGTAACATGTGACAAAGAGTATTATGCAAACAAAAGTGAAATTCTAAGTCTTTATACAGTTCTCTCAATTTTACTTTTCAATGCTTATTAACTTTGTATGTAATGTTCTCTACTTCCTTACAAGTGTGATTTTTTCTTCTTTTAGCTGTTAAATATTATTTACCTATCAACAGCAACAAAAGTTTTCCACAATTACCAAATCATGCAATACTCTGGAGAAATACATTTGGAAACGGTGACAAAAGAAAAAAGGATAGTTGGTTGAAGTTTCATTAACCTTGATATAATTTATTCCTGTCATGCATTCTTGAACTGGTTCCTCTGCAAAGTGATGAGGCTTATTTTTTTCACCTTATAGTTTATTACTGGTAAAAGATATGTGTGTATAATTCCTTATTATATAGCTACAATAGTTTCTGTAGTTAGGAAAACAATATATTCTTATCATAAAAAGGGTGAAATATTATAGAAATTACCAAAATATATGATATCAACTTAACCGGTAGAAATAACTCCTATTAAATATCTAGTACTTCAGATTTAATTTTCTGCACTGTTATAGACTGAATGTTTATACTCTCAAAATTTGCATGTTGAAAAATTCTAACACTCAACGTGATAGAATTAAGACATGCAGCTTTTGAGAGGTGATTAGTCATGATGGTGGTGTACCCATGGATGTGATTAGTGCCCTTAAAAACAAGACCCCCAGAGAACCATCTCACTCTGCTCTTTTTCCACCAGGTGAGTCCATCTGTTTTCCAGGAAGTAGACCCTCACCAGACACCTTATCTACCAGTGCCTTAATCTTAGACTTCTCAACATTAAGAACAATGGCGAATAAATTGTTTAGGCCACCAGTTTATGGTGTTTTTGTTATAGCAGCTCAAATGGACTAAGATACTGCACATATCATATATGTATGCACACACACACACACAATAGGGTTATACTATCTATCAGGTTTTCTCATTTATACTATATGGCAGGTTTTCTCATTTAAGTCTATAATCTTTTGTGTGTTATCTGTATGTCATGTTACCAAAAATGTTTAATCAAAATTATTTTTATTCCAATGAAAGCATCATTCATCTTGACCACTGATTGGGTAAAAGGAATCTTCTTCCTTGTTGCATTTAACAATTAATATCAACTAATTAATACTGCCATTTTCCTGTGAGCGAGGCTTGAGGAAGTACCTGGCCACCCGAAAAGCCTAACTCTTGAGAAGCCTCCTCATGAGCCACACTTTTATTTGCCTGTAATACAAATAAATAAGATCATCATGTGCCAATATGTTAATGTCTTATTCTTAATATACATTTCAGGATTATGTTTTCTCATTTGGGGATTGAATTTCTCTAAAAACATACTACTCCCCAAGGAATATAGTAAAGACCAATAGAAATATCAATTCAACAATATTTTTCTGATAGTCAAAATATTTATATCATAGCCATAGTATACTTAAGGTTTCCAAAGTCACAAGCATTAAATATAGTATCATGCTGTAGGAAAAAACAATTAGAAGAACTCAGTACTTTGATTCTATAGTAACCAATTTATGATTTAATATTTCTCAGTTTCTTAAAACCATTCTTAAAATGGGGATAATGACATCAGATTTTCCAATCACATGTTACTGTGAAGATCACGATGAGGAAGCAGCCTCTGGAAAAAGCCACTGCTGAATCAGGTTTAAAAGCCTGAACTCTGGTGTTCTATGGGATACAGTCACATCCCAGTCTTACCACTCCTCAGCTGCATGATCTCAGACAATTTAGCGAGCCTTCGTGCACCTTGTTTTTCTCATTTGCAAAGTGGGTGAGATCATGATGATCAGAGTAGTATTCATTTTGGAGTTGCTGTAAGGATGAATTGAGTTACTAATTGTAAATTAGTTAATACAATTGAATAACAAATTTAATGCAGCAGTAAGTAGTAACAGTTTCATAAGTGAAGTGCTTTTCACATTTTGAGAATTAAATGCAGAACTAATAATTTCCATCTTGGTTCTTTAAAAAATTATACAGAATAAAGGAATCAAAAAGAAACACGATTTTCATTTGATGGAAGGTAGCTATGTTCCTGGTATTTCCTTAGTAGTTGAAATTTGTCTTTAGAATAGCAAAGTAGAATAATAAAACATCCAGAAACATTTATAGTAAAAACTATCACTACTAATATCCATCCATTTAAAAATTTTTTGGAGTATTTTTTCTCTTTTATCATTTAACATTTAATATAAATATGCCTGTATTAATTCTTACAATGCTAAGATTTGTAAATTAAACATTAAAAGTACTTATTATTTTAAAAGTACTTATTATTAAAAGTACTTAATATTTCAAGTACCATTGGAAATACACAGGACTGTAGTCATTTTTATTGGTCATAATTCCAGGAAGGGAACGAATCTGAAGCACATAGATGTAAAATCCACTTATTTGCCATTCCATCATCATTTATTTCAGAGTAAAGTTATCTAAATGAACCTATTTTCTAATTAAGAATTTCTTTTATGGCCAGTAAATTACTTTCAAGATTTGCCCTGTAACTCTGCAGAATGCCACCAGCATACTGTGTCTTGAGGATAATAGAGAAAATTTCTATATTCATAAAAGAATGTTTTCTGTCCAGAATTGCTTTTGATTAATATGAGGCTGCATTACTGACACTGCCTTTTTCTGGGAAAGAACCCTGAGTATATTTTATCTAAGTGCCGTTATTGTTCTGGAAATAAGATAGTAGTGACATTCGTTAGCTTCGACTCTAATGGCTGTAAAAGCTACGGGAAAGTAGGACTTTGTGCTACGTTTGCATGAGATAATGACGGCTCATTGCAGGCCAGCTTTCATGAACTTCATTTGTGCCAGAACAGTAATGCTGGGCATATACTTAGGACTTTTCCTCTCGAAGGCTCCACATATCACTTTTGAACGTGTCTGTCAAAGTAGCTTGTAGAATCAATGAAAATAGCCTTGGCCTCCAGCATGAATGATCTAAATTGAAAGAAGCATATTGAGAGGGCTGGAACCCAGTCACAAATTCAGTGACAGGCGGCCGGATAATGAAGCAAAGGCACCCAGTGGCACAGCTGTGTTTCGTGCCTCTCGGAGCTGGAGGGGAGCTTTGCCACCCTTTGTCTTCCGTTTGCACACACAGAGAACTGTGCTCATTGGGGGCTTGTGATCCCCTCTTCTTTTTCCAACCACCCAGGGGCATCTGCTCATAAAGTGTGTAATTATTTATTTTTTAAAATTCTGCGTTATCCAGATAATATTTATAATCTGGACTGATTTTTTAAAAATTGAAAAACTCCTTTTTCTGCGTTATCCAGAATTGACTTTGAGAAATCGGCTAGCAGTTGTGAATTGTTTCACTTCATATACTATGTAACTGGAAGTTATACATTTATTCTTAAATGTGATACCTAGAGAGGGGTTTGGTAGAAGGGGAATCGGTGCACAATGGCATTAAGAAAGGTGGAAAGAATGAAATGTTGTTAGGAATTTGATAGGCTTAAATGCTTTCGTTTCACCCTTCTCCAGTATGGAGAGGTGAGGTTTGGACTGTAGACAAACAGGTAAGCAGAAAGCAATGACTGAAGGATGTTTCTCAGTAGAAGCCAAGGAAGACCTGGTGCCAGGCTTCAGGTAAATTCTAACTTCAGAAGATATGAGTTTTCAGTCAAGATTGACCTGTTGCTCAGATACAAATTGCAGTATTTGAATTTTGTGTAAAGATAATAAATAGGGTCTTTTCACTGAAGAATTTTAAAGCCTTCAAATATTGAAGGACTATCAGATCAGATTATATGCCATTATTTACTACCAAATCATCAACTACGAAATACCCCGGTGCATTTTCTAGCATTAACTTTATTTAATACCAGAATTACCACAGGGTCTAAAGTTATTTCACACTTAATTTTGTAGAAATAGATAGATCTATAGAAATCTTCCTTATGGATTCAATATTTTGGGAAAGAAGCCTCAGTGACATATGTTTTATTGTGTTAGAAGTGGCTATCTATTGTCACTTTGTAATAAACTCTCTTAAAGGGTGTTTATTGTAAGTATCATACATAATCCAGAATATTTTCCTTGAAAGAGGCAGACCCAGTTAAATGGGGGAAAAAATATAGTCTGCAAATACAAACATTAAAAACTGTGACCTGCCCCTTTTCAACTCTTATAGGACAAGTTCAGAACTCAACTAAATGAAATTCTTTATATTGTTACACAGTTTCCCCTAGATCTCAGACAGATGCTGATATCTGTTTTGTAGCCTTCACCCACATACCTAAATCTCACTCTGAGAAATTACACTATTCGAAGAATGTACCGTGAGAAGAGCAAACTTAATGGAGCTTGAAGGTGGTGTCAAATTGATTGTAGGCATACAACAATATGTTAAGCGATCCTTTTTTTTTTTTTTTTCTGTGCTGAGTAAAAATAGGTTAGCGGGCATCATCTCAGATATTCCAAATCATATCTAAGTTATTTATTTGCATAGCTTGGGATCATTTTTTATAATACCTGATATGAATGCAGCAACTGTATTTTATTTAAAATAATAATAGTAACTACCATTTATCAGGTGTCGTCTCTGAACTATGAACTTTGCATTCAAAGATGGAGATCAGGTCATGAAGTTTTTGATGCAGATATTTTCACACTTTTATAGATGAGAAAATTGAGGTCCAAAGAGTCTGAGTAACTTGGCTAATATAACAAAGGACAAATCAAGAATTTGAACTCAGTCCTTTAGATCCTTGTGTCCATGGCAATATATCTCATATCTTGTTAATTGCAGTACTGATAAGATTTCAGTTATTACAGCATTTCTCAGAGATCAATTGCACATATATTTAAATATTCAAAATAAAAATTCTAAATGTCTTTAGATGTGTTTGTAAAGAAGATGTTAGTTTTTCTTGTGGAATTTCTACAGTTTCAATCCTCTTGGACACGTACTTGCAAATTCCATAAATCATCACTAGAGAATAAAACTAGTTAAAGTGTATTAAACATCTATGATGTGCCGGGTTCAGAGAAAGTTATTTGTATGTATTGTTTAATTCACAGAAAAACCCTACCATGTATGTGAATGTGTTATTTTCAGCAGCAGCATCTTATCCATGACAAAACTCAGGAAAAGATAAGCGAAATGATTTTTCTAGAGTTATACAGCAAGATAGTGGCTATATTATTCCATTCTCATGCTGCTAATAAAGACATACCATGACTGGGTAATTTACGAAGGAAAGAGGTTTAATTGATTCACAGTTCTGCATGGCTGGGGAGGCCTCAGGAAACTTAGAATCATGGCAGAAGAGGAAGCAAACACGTCCTTCTTCACATGCCATCAGCAAAAAGAAGTGCAGAGTGAAGGTGGAGGAAAGTCCCTTATAAAACCAGCAGGTCTCCTGAGAACTCACTCACTGTCATGAGAACAGCATGGAGGTAGCTGCCCCATGATTCAATTACTTGCCATCAAGTCCCTTCCCCAACACACGGGGATTATGGGAACTATAGTTCAACATGAGATTTGGGTAGGGACACAGTCAAACCATATCAGTGGCAGACCTGAGATTCAAACGTGCCATTTCAACTCAGAGTCTGAAACTTATCCACTCTGGCAAACTTCCTCCTTGAACAATATTTCCCATGATGTGATTAAACTGATTAAAGATAATTTAATATCATATTTTCATATACAGCAGTGTTACTTCAAATCTGAAAGATATAAATATTTACTAAAACTATCTACTCTAAGATACAGA
Source organism: Rhinopithecus roxellana (assembly GCF_007565055.1). Classification (NCBI taxonomy): domain Eukaryota; kingdom Metazoa; phylum Chordata; class Mammalia; order Primates; family Cercopithecidae; genus Rhinopithecus; species Rhinopithecus roxellana. The sequence goes on from NC_044566.1 coordinate 7,684,796, forward strand.
TAGAAAACATTCACTTGCAAGTAGCCGTATTTTGTACTTAGCTTGATAGGAAGTTGTATACCATTTATTGGGCAATAGAATGAAAATGTATTTTTGTTTAATTTTTAAAGTGGATAAGTTGCCGTTTTTATGGCAAACCTCACTCTGGTAGCAATTTGAAGTAAATTTTAGTGAGAGCAAAGCAGGAAAGAGATAAAACTTCCAGAATTCTATTGCAATAACCCTGGCAAGTAAGGATTACATACTGAAAGGTTTTTGTGTTTGTTTTTTGAGACAGGGCCTTGTTCTGTTGCCCAGGATGGAGGGCAGTGGTGTGATCTCCGTTCACTGCAGCCTAAACCTCCTGGGCTCAAGCAGTCCTCCCACTCCAGCTTCCTGAGTAGCTGGAATTACAAGTGCACACCACCATGCTCAGCTAATTTTTTAAAATTTTCGTAGAGACAAAGTCTCGCCATGTTAGTTTTGAGCTCCTGGGCTCAAGTAATCCTCCCACTTCAGCCTCCCAAAGTGCTGAGATTACAGGCATAAGCTACCGTGTCAGGACATATACTGACAGTTTGAAGAGAAAGAGAAGGTTTAATACGAAGAGATGAACATGAGAGAAACTGGTGGCTACTTGGGATGCAGAGGCCTTTATTGCCTGATTGCTTGGAGAGGTCCTCAATCCATGCGGAAAATACAGGAGGGTAAGGAGGTTTGGAGCTAGTAGACAATGAAATCTGATTTGGACCTATTGAGTTTTAGGTGCCAAATGTCTAGTGCACAGTGTCTCAATTACCTTAAGATCCCTAATGCATAAGACAATGTAAAACCTAGAGCAAGAACTTAAGAAATACAAGGATGATTGGAATTCAGGATAAGGATTTGGGGATACAGGCACTTGGAGATCATGGTGATGTGGGAAGAAGACAAGAGGAAGGGTGTAAACCCCCAAGTGAGCAGGATGACCAAGAAGAAAGATCAGCTGGAGGAAACTCTGGAGACACCCTGACCTTGAGGGTCAGCCATTAAAATAATGATTTTTAAAAAGAATTGATTACTTTTCAGGAAATCAAGATAAAAAAAGTCATGTTGTGTGATTGTGGGAGTGATCAGAAAATTTAAGTGAAAGATGGAGACTGTACCTTGGATTTTGCAGAGAAGAAAGACAGGACTAACCTGATTCTCTGAAGTAATGAAGATTTTAAACATAAGTTGACAAATGAATAACAATGTAGTGCTGGAAGGAAAGCATATGTGCTACAGGAGACTGTGAAGGAAAGAATACAAGTATAATAATATATGTACTAGAATATATATGATATATCATATATAATAATATATAATAGAATATATAGTATATGATATTATGTATAATAGATATATATTATAATATATGATAATACATTATATATTATATAATAGAACATATAATTATATAATAGAAATATAACAAATATAACTCCCAAAATCTTGGCCAGCTTATATGTAATAAAACATGTTTATGGTATGGTCAACGTATAAAATGTGATACACAAGGCATTAACCACGAAATTATGCACACACATATACACTCACATGCACATACTTTTTTCCTATTTATCTATAAAAATAATTACAAAGAAATGTGCAACCGTATAAACAGAGGAGGTAAACCTCTGGATGATGGGATTATGGGTCATTTACTACTGTTTTAAAAATAACTTCCTATCATTTATTGATATTTCACTATGAGCCGGTAGAGATTTCATCTTCATGAAAAGAGTGAGATTAGGGACAGGAAAGGAGTTGTGTGTCTCTTCATGTCTTAACTACTGAACCAGGGGGCCTTTCACTCCCTGGATGATCCTGTTGTCACTCATTAGGTTTAATATAAGAACACAGGGCCCAGGGAGGCATTGCTCATAAATAGTGGTTTCTGAGCAGTAGCAGTCACAGGCCTGGCCTGAAGCAATGTGGAGTGACGCTGCACTTACTGTTCAAAGTTTCTATTAAGCCCATGAGGTGAAGCATCTGACCGATGGTGTCAAACTGGCATCTTGGCCACCGTTGCTAATGAAAGGACTATCTACACACATGCCTAAGGTAGGTAGCATAATATGTCATGCATCACTTATTAAAGTTCACATGTAGAATTAGGCCATATTATAGCTCTCAGTATCATCTTTCGTCTGTGAAAAGAAAAGACAAAAGCAGAATTATTAGGCTGGAAGAGACCTTGGAAGATTACTTAGTTCATTGCTTGATCTTTTGGAGAACCATATGAAGTATCGTATATATTAATCAACCAGTCGACCAAGATGTATTGCATATTCACAGGTGCATAGCCTTATGAAGTACCTGGCTCTCCCAGTGCCTTTCTTTCAGAACTATCAAAGTCATATTTTCCCAGGGACTTGAACCATTTTAGATAAGAACGAACAAAGGTTCAGAACAATACCTTGCTTATTTAGTACAAAACATATCATTCAGATTATGCAGCTCTTTTAGTGTGCAGTGGAAGGAATAAAAGCTGAATACAGCATAGTCCAGTTTTCAAGGATCTCATAACTACTAGCCACTGACTCCCCAGCACCCCCACTTCATAGGTACTTATCATCTCAGTTACACCACAACAGCCACGACTGCTTGCCAGTCTTGATTATGGCTCCTAAGCATCTGAAACTCATCATATGTACCATGGAAAGTAAGCAAGTTTTGTGGCCACTGATATGTATGCAAGCACACATATCACATACGGCAAGAGCTTGTAGAAGTTCGATATGAGATTGGATTTGTTTTTTCAAAGTATGCAACTGTGTTTATGGGAAAGCAAAATGTAAAATTTCTAATGCAGTCAAACTACAGCTTACATCCAAAGAGAGGTCCCAAGTGTTGTTATTCTCAAACTAGTTACCCAAACCTCCAGATCTCATCTCAACCTCAAAAATTCCTATGCAAGCAAGTCTTGGTACTGGCACTTCTGTGGCTGGAAGCTAGCCAGCTGCTGTGTTTAAAATGCTTTGCGTTCCATGGTTTCTGGTTTGGAGATCATTTGGAATGCACGTCCTTCCTCTTTACAACCATAGAAGAGAAAAGCTAAAGAATTCAGCCTTGAAAATACATTTCTAGGTAGTGTGTATACTGTATGGTTGACTAAGCGTACATGAAAGGTTTTGGTCACACCAAGGTTAAGCACAAACAAAATGTTTGAGCGGTTTATGGAATAATCTGACCTAAACCCCAAACTTCAGTACTATGAGGTGTGACCTAATGCACGCTACTAATGTTTTGCATATGAGTATATATAAAGGCACAATATTTAAGATTTATTAATGAGCCAGCATATAGAATCACAGGTCAAAAAGAGGGTTCGCTTAAGCCTCGGAGGCCTGATCTGCCGAAGACGAGAATGAGTGCTAGCATTTTCCAGGCACTGGAAACTCATGAAAGCACCCTGATTCTCCTTGCCATTGAGTGTTAAACGTCAAACTTTGCCTAGAAACACAATGTCTTCAGGGTAGACTTAATGGATTATGGGCCAGTGGGGTAAAAATATCACTCTGCACACAGTATCTTTTGCAGGTAATTTATACAGAATGAACTGAACACTGTGAGGCCTGCCCGAATACCCTCTTGTGTGAGTGACACGCCCACCTCTTAAACGCAGTAGATACTGACTTCTGAGCAAGAGCAGATGTGCCTCTCACCAGGAATTGCCCTCAGCCACAGGGAAGCACCTCAACTAAGTTTACACCCCTTTCAGAGGGTAGCCCATGGCCAATGACTGCAGGATATGGTCTAGCTCCTTCCCTAAGATTTGCTGGAATCCTCAAGGTCATCTCAGATCTAGAGTTCCCTGTGGCCACTGGGGCAACCATATTGTATGTCAGTGTCACCCTGAGTCCATTCTGGCCTTTCTCATTGGTGTGCTGATGTGTATCCTGAGTTCACTGCAGCCTAATAGGCTTTCCACATGCAACTCCTCAGAGATACTATATCCATGAAAATAATTGGTAAGTTGCAAAGTTCCCTCATCATGTGAAGCAATTCTAGCCAATTACAATTCAGTATTTTGGGGTCTTAAGTTTTTTTAAACAGAATGCCCAGAGTACTTATTTCAATGTTATTAAAAATATTTTAATACACTTATGAGCACAAAATCTACCACCTCTTTTTTCAAATTCAGCATTCCCAGCAATTGGTAGAAGCTGTCACTGGTATGGAAGCTGGATTGTTATTTGGAAATTGATTTTAATCAGGACTTGTTAAATATGTGTTTGTCCATAATGTTATATTGAATAAATTGTACCTCATCACGTTGGCTTATGGCAAAATAGAACAATTAAGCAGCCCAGTGGCAGGCTGACATTTATCAGACTATTTTCACTGTGAGTTTAAATGACAATTATGGCATAATCCAATTTGTGTTTTCATCAGCTTATGGAAGAAGCATCAGAGTGCCTGCAGTGCTTGTGAATGGACCGCCAGTGTGATACACTGATTCAAAAATATACTCTGCCCAGATACCCTTTTTTTACATTTTTTCCAGACCAAATCAAGCTAATAAGAAATGCATTTTCTCTGGCATTAGGTATAAAAGTCATTCTGTGTAGCTTGGCTCCAATATCACTTGTAGAGAAAGGAGTGGACTGGAAGATCATTGTTTAAAGATTGTTGTTACGCTTGGGAATGTGCACATAGTCTATATTGTAAAACATATGGCAGCATTCTACTGGAAGAACTAACATGTAGAGATGATGAATGCAGAAACCAAGAAAACAACCAGCTCAAGCTACCTATCAAAAGTATAGAAGTATAGAAAGGTTATAAAAACATGAAAATACTGGCCAGACATGGTGGCTCATGCCTGTAATCTCAGCATGCTGGGAGGCCGAGGCAAGTGGATCACAAGATCAGGAATTTGACACCAGCCTGGCCAATATGGTGAAACTCTGCCTCTACTAAAAAAATTACAAAAATTTGCTGGGTGTGGTGGCACCTGCCTGTAGTCCTAGCTACTCAGGAGACTGAGGCACAAGAATCTCTTGAACCCAGGAGGCGGAGGTTTCAGTGAGCCGAGATTGTGCCACTGCACTCCAGCCTGGGTGACAGAGAGATTCTGTCTCAAAAAAAAAAAGAAAAAAATATATATATATATGTATACACACACACACACACACACACACACCCCTCATGTTTACTCCTCTGCAGACTCGTATTAGTGGTACCACCTTGAAGAAGCCTGTAAATACTATACTTGAAACACTATATGTTAAAAGCCTGCAGCAAAACCAACGTCCCTGTCTCACTCCCCTTCGGTTAGAGACAGAACTGCATTTGAACATCTGATGTGGGTTCTATTTAGAATTCTAATATTAACCCAGTAATTGAGTTGTTAAGATTGATTTCTAGAAGTACCGCTAATTGCTAGACTGAGGCAAGTTATTCTACTTTATGCAGGGACTAATTTGTCCTGTTTTAAAAATTGGGATATTAGTATGAAATTTAAACGTTATATCTCCCTTAGCTAATACTGATCTCATGAAAACAGAAAATGCAAAGCTAAATTTAAGATTCTTAGAAAACCAAAGTTGCTGATGATAAAGTAACATATTTAATATGCTTTGGTTGTGTCCCCACCCAAATCTCAACTTGAATGGTATCTCCCAGAATTCCCACGTGTTATGGGAGGGACCCAGGGGGAGGTAATTAAATCATGGGGACCAGTCTTTTCCGTGCTATTCTTGAGATAGTGGGTAGTCTCATAAGATCTGATGGGTTTATCAGGGGTTCCAGCTTTTGCTTCATCCTCATTTTATCTTGACACTGCCATGTTAGAAGTGCCTTTTGCCTCCCATCATGACTCCGAGGCCTCCCAACCATGTGGAACTGTAAGTCCAATTAAACCTCTTTTTCATCCCAATCTCAGGTATGTCTTTATCAGCAGTGTGAAAACAGGCTAATACAATATTTTATATTAATATCTTGGTGAGCTTATCAATAAATCATCTTACTTAATGTAATAGAAAAGTCTACGCTTAATACAATGCTTTGAGCTTGCAGGATTTCAAGAGGGATGCATGACTATTGACCTAAAATGAAGTTATAGGAGTTCTTGGAATTGTCTATTTTTTTTCTTGATTTATTCAACACTTCACTTTTATGAAGAAGATTTTTTTAAAAAAGAAAGCAAACATAAAGGCTAACCAAAAACACATCAGTCCTTCAAGGACAGACCAAGGAACTTAGAATTATTTTATGACTGATGCTAACCCTGTTATTATTTAACAACAAGATCTTGCTTAAAATTGCAAAACCAGAGTTGTTGCATTCATGACATGACAACATTAATGCTTTTTAGATATAGCATACAGTGATTCTTTATTTTATCCATCTAAAAATTTAAAGCCAATAAAATGTTTCTCTCGGACTAGTTGCTTAACTAAATTACTCAACTTTGGGTCAATCTAAATTTCAAAGATACGTTAAAGTTCAGAGAATACTACTATTGCTCCTTATAAAATTAGTTATTTCAATGTTTGTTTTAAAAATTATACCTGCAGCAATCAATTTGGAGGTCTTGGGAAATTCAAAAAAAGAATAAACTCCTTGATTTAGGAGTTGATTTCTCAATCACATGTTATAATGCCAACTCTGAGAGCAGTATTGGTCTAGGCAGTGCAGGAAATGTCAAGATTACTATACAATAGGTAATAATAAATACATGGCAGATAGAGAGATACAGAGACATGTAGTCAATAGGCAACTTCATATCCAATGTAAATAAAATGTATAAAAATTTAAATACATTAGTTTTTGTTTACCTGTACTTAAGGTAGTTCCAAATATCCAATGAACTCCATCTTGCAATTCAAGGTAAAATCCAGACTTAGATGCTCTATTACATTTGATTCCACTCCCTCATATTTTCTTCTCCAGGGTAGATGTTAGGGGTAGTTTGCCTCATGTCAGGTCTTCTTCCCATGTGGACCACCTTGGACAAGTTACATACTTTTATTATGACTTAATTTCTGTATCTATAAAAGGAATATGGAAATAATCACATTTTTCCTACTATACTGATAATTGAATTAAACATTTTACAATATTTAAGTCCTGAAAACAGTGATTGGCACTTAGTAAGTACCTTGCAGGGCCTAGGCATGTTCCCACTGGCTTCCTCTGCAGTGGAGCTCCCCTAAGGTCTTAGCCAGCATTTCTTGCAGACAATGCCTGATGTCTGAGGTTCCACCTCAATATCCAGACCCTGGGTTTGCACTCTGAGTTTTTCAAACCCTGATGAGCCAAGTCATGTCATCCTCTCCCTTGGCTGGTGTGCCTTTGAGGATGCCTTCAGGCCCCTCTACCTGACCAAGGCACTGGCCATTGCTACTGACGATCCTAGCTCCACGCTCAATCAGGGCATCTCTCTATGACTGAAATTTCCAGGAAATCAGGGCTCAGGTCCTTTATCTTCTGGGATTTCCCCAAAACAATGGTGAAAACTTCCATCTTTTTATTCCATCTCTCCCAAGGTTTTTGATCCTACTGAGGCCAAGGTACAACCCCCTTTGTTATGGTTTGGCTGTGTTCCCACCTAAATCTCATCTTGAATTGTAGTTCCCATAATCCCCAGGTGTTATGGGAAGGCCGCAGTGGGAAGCAATTGAATCATGGGAATGGGGGCTGTTACCCCCATGCTGCTCTTTTCCTGATAGTGAGTTCTCACGAGATCTGATGGTTTTATAAGGCACTTTTCCTTCTTTGCTTGGCAATTCCCCTTGCTGCCACCATGTGAAGAAGGACGTTTTGGCTTCCCCTTCTGCCATGATTGTACGTTTCCTGAGGCCTCCCCAGCCATGCTGAACTGTGAGTCAATTAATCCTCTTTCCTTTATAAATTACTCAGTCCCAGGTATGTCTTTATTAGTAGCGTGAGAATGGACTAATACACTCTTTTGAAAAAAATTTGCATCAGTCATTAACCTTCTTGCGATTTTCCATAATTCTGGCTCTTTCCCTCATTAAACAATGACTGTACCATTCTTAGTGGGACTGTGATGGCAGGGGTGAGGAGAGAATGCTGGATGGTGGTGAGACAAGAACTAGCTTCTCATATGAAATCTTCCCAGTCTCCTGTTTATGAATAAGTTCTATGGCCTGTTTCATCATGTTTTCATTGTTGATATTTGCTATTTATATCTTCTGAATGTCAAATACTTCTTTTGTCTCCAGTGCCTGTGTCTACCATTTGAAACATTTGGCTTAAATAGAAAAAAAAATGTCAGTAGTAACTCAGCTGTCTTCTTTATTCTAAGCTATATATATATATACTCCTAAAGTGAAGAATGGACCCACACAATGTGCTATCATTCAGCTACAAAAAGAAATGAAATACTGGAAAATAAAAAGAGACGAAGGGCCCCATATTGTTTGATTCCATTTATACAAAACATCCACAATAAATAAACCTATGTAGACATAAAGCGGATTGGTGTTGTTCAGGAGCTGGGGGATAGGTGGAATAAGGAGTGACTCTTCTCAATGGGTATGCAATTTCCATTTGGAGTGATGACAAAGTTCTGAAACTACCAGAGGTGATGGTTGCACAGCACTGTGAAGGTATTTAATGCCAATGAATTAATTACATACAGCAAAATAGTTAAAATAGAAAATTTTATGTTATCTCTTTTTTACCACAATAAAAAAACAAAAATCACAAAAGTAAAATATACTTTTTGAAAGCAGTTTTAAGCAATTCTTAAGTATTTTATATGAAAAGTGAGAATGCTATTTTCTCTTCTATGATTTTACTTTACAGAAAATGCTGCTATTTGCATCCCCTGTGTGTCCTGCTAGAAAGTATTCGCTACGTGCAACAGGATGAGGCTCTCCAGTAAGTTGTCATAACTTAGCACAGGTTCTGGGCCCTTTTTTCCTTCCAGAGTATTATAATTCTCTGAAATCCGAGAAGCACAAACTTTACTTTGAAGAGACTGCACGCAGTAGATTGTGCTACTTGTTTCCAATTACATCCGTCCCCTTTCTACCCTGTCCTATTGAAGGAATATGTTCACTTCTCCATAGATTTTGGAGTTAGGCATTCTTCTAGCTTCGGTCAATGGGTTGTGAGTAGATAATGTGTTTGTCTCATACTAACAGAAACCTTTAGAAATATTGCAAGAATCTTCTTCCCCCCTCACTCTGCTACTGGAGCTCCTTCCCTCAACCAGGAACCATGATAAAAAGACATGGAGCACCACACTGAGCAGGGTTGAGCTGAGTCCTGTAGCACCCAGCAGAGTCTGGAAGAACTGCAACTTCCCAGAGATCCCAGGTGACCTTCAGCAAGAACCACAAGTCAGTTGTAAGACCTTAAGATCTGGGACTTATTTGTTGCCTCAGTAAAAGCTGAAAAATACTTATGCTCTGGTATAAAGAAATACTGGGATGTCCATGAGATAAAGTTCAGATGGCACCCACAAAACAAAATATTTTCCAAATCAAAGTCTTAAACAGCTCTTCTGATCTTCCAGGGTCTAGGGAGGCACAAGTGAAGTAGGCTGACAATGATACTAACTGTAGAGAAGCTCCTATTGCAGTGCAATGATACACAAATGAATAAGTAAAATATTATGTGTATTATAAAGTAAATGTTATAGAGAAAAACGTATCAGGAAAGGGAGAAAGGAATATATCTAAATGGAGAAAGGTGAAATTTAACATAGGATGTTTGAGAACATTTTTACTGGGAAAGTCATGTTTGAGTAAATACATGTAGGAGGCAAGGAGGCCTGAGTTGATGTGGGTGAAAGACGTTTTTAGCAGAGGAAACTGAAAGTACAAATGTCTTGTGTTGAGAGCGTGATGGTTTTGATGAAAATCTTTAATGGGTGTTTGATGAAAATGAAGGAGAACGATGAGTTTAGAAGAGAATAAAAGGTGAGATACATATCAAATCGCCTGGTGACTGGCGGAATGCAGATTTCTAAGCTCTCCGAGTTTCTGATTCCCTAAGTCTCAGGTGGGGCCCATGAATTCGCATTTCCAATAAGTTCTCAGGGACAACTGATGAAGCCCAACTCCAGAGGCACCTTGGGAACTACAGCTCCAGGGCTCTGCAGATTGTGAGGAAGACTTTGGTGTCTCCTCTGCGTGAGATCGAAAATCACAAGGATGTTTTTAGCAGAGAAGAGCACGTTAACTGACCACCAGGATGATTGTGACTGTGTTGCGAATAAGCAAGAAAGTGATAAAAGTGGAAGCAGAGAAGCTAAATATTAACAGTACTGAAACATGGGACAATTATACTGGCCTTATGCAAAAAGACAAAATGATTCCTTTTGTTTAGTAAGAGGTAAGACAGTTCCTGATGCAGGTAGGGACAGGTTGAGAGATATTCCATCCAAGGCCCTCTGTTTTCTCTGGCAAGGTCATCTAACTTGGTGAGTGGGAAAGTGAGGAGGGGTGTTGGTTACTTTTGCAGAGAGAATAAAATGATCATTGCAGAGCGTGGGAGAGCTAATTGAGTGAAAAAATATTTTATTATTCCAGAACAGCCTACCATAAACAAATGAGGTTATGACTATGCATTTATAGTTCAGAGATGTTAAAAGGTGCATCATTTGTTAAGCTTGTTAAACTAACACTAGGACCATTCTTGGCACTTACATATCCCAAATACAAAACCCAGTATATCTTCCTTGTTTCAAATACAGTCTCTTGGAGGATGATACTCAAAGGTTCCTTGAGTTTTAGTGAATAAGCATTTGCTGAGTGAATGCACCAACACTTTATGTAACACTACCGGTATCATGTTACTTCTGCCAAATACTTTATAAATAAATACTCCACCACAGATGAAGTAAAATAGAATGAAAACCTGCTGGTAGGGTATATAAACAAGATAGAATCAGAGGTTTCTAAAATAAAATTTTTTTTTTTTTTTGAGGTGGAGTCTCGCTCTATTGCCCAGGCTGGAGTGCAGTGATGCAATCTCAGCTCACGGCAACGTCCGCCTCCCGGGTTCAAACGATTCTCCTGCCTCAGCCTCCCGAGTAGCTGGGATTACAAGTGCCTGCCACCACACCTGGCTAGTTTTTTGTATTTTTAGTAGAGATGGAGTTTCATTATCTTGGCCAGTCTAGTCTTAAAATCCTGACCTCAAGGTGATCCACCCGCCTTGGCCTACCAAAATACTGGGATTACAGGCGTGAGTCACCGCACCTGGCCGTGTTTCTGATTCTGTCTTCACTGTGATATACAGATAATTTGAAAGACTTCATTCTTCCCATATAGTTCCTTATTTTAGTTATTAAAAATTTCCTGCTATATCAACATTCATGGCTGTTTAAAATATTTGAAGTCATATCTCAATTGACTAAATAAATTATATTTAATAGGAGATTAGTTTTATCTCTCATTAAGAAATATAAATGATCTGAAATCTTTTTTTAATTTAATTTAATTTAATTTTGAGACAGAGTCTCACTCTGTTGCCCAGACTGGAGTGCAGTGGCACGATCTCAGCTCAATGCAACCTCCACCTCCCCGCCTCCCAGGTTCAATCGATACTCGCGCCTCAGCTTCCGGAGTAGCTGGGATTACAGGCACCATCCAGCATGACCGGCTAATTTTTTAGTATTTTTAGTAGAGATGGGGTTTCACCGTGTTAGCCAGAATGGTCTCAATCTCCTGACTTCGTGATCCACCCGCCTCGGCCTCCCAAAGTGCTAAAATCAATATTTAACGGAGAAGATGACAGCAGTGATGATATTAGCTAACCGTGCTGAATATTATTATCCAACAGGCACTATTCTAAACCTTTTCCTGTTTTAACTCATTTCATCCTTTTCAAAATTGTATGAGATTGGTACCAATATTATTCCCATTTCACAAAAATGAAAACTACACACCAGCAGTATACCCAGTGTTGCACAGACAGCCTAAGGAGCACTGAGGGCTGAACTAAGGTGTTCTGCCCAGAGGCTCTGTGCTTTTTCACAACTGCACCTCAGATTTGAGTGAGGATTACAGAATGTGAAATTCGGGCTCTTTTGTTTTTCCTTTTCTAAAGTAGACTGTGGGGAATGACCCTTGTAACTGAATACTGCACAGTAATTATAATGGGAAACTCTTTCTATCTCTGAGCAGAACCTGGCCCTGAACGGCCCTAGGATATTTAGGCCAAAAATGCAGGGGAGAGAGTCCTGATGGGGCGCATGGGTGTGACTGGAGGGGGAAGGAAAGTGAGGCCAACCACACACTTTCTGCTGCAGCTTCTGCACCCTCTTGGAAAAAGACTGTGGACCACATTGAGACAACTCTTTATACACCCGCAGATACCCACACTCACCGTTCTTCTTAAAGACAGGCACTTGGCTCTTTAACCTTGAAATGGGAAATCCAGAAAAAGAACAAAACAGTTGACGATACTTTATTCGATTAATACCCTGTACCAAGCCATATTAAAATGTTTTCTGGGGCCGGGCTCAAGCCTGTAATCCCAGCATTTTGGGAGGCCGAGACGGGCAGATCACGAGGTCAGGAGATCTGGACCATCCTGGCTAACATGGTGAAACCCCGTCTCTACTAAAAAATACAAAAAAATTAGCCGGGCGAAGTGGCGGGCGCCTGTAGTCCCAGCTACTCGGGAGGCTGAGGCAGGACAATGGCGTGAACCCGGGAGGCGGAGCTTGCAGTGAGCTGAGATCGCGCCACTGCACTCCAGCCCGGGTGACAGAGCGAGACTCCGTCTCAAAAAAAAAAAAAAAAAAAAAAAAAAAAAGTGTTTTCTGCCATCTCCAAATTTGCCCTCTCAATATCTTTCCATATATATATAACATATATATATATGTTTCCATACACATGTTTATATATAATATGTATGTTTATATATTATATATATGTTTATATGTTTTCATATATATTACATTTATATATATATATATATATAAATGTTAAATTTAACTTTGGGAGGATTTAAGAATAGTTATAAAAATAACCATTCAGTTACTTTCTACTAATCATTTATCCAAGTTTAGAATTCTTGCAAGGAAGAAGACATTAAAATGGCCACTCTACTACTTTTATCTCCCAGTAAATAAATTAATTCATGATGAACATTTAGAAGGTCACTCAAGTTAAAAGAACTAGCATTCCCCACAGGACTTAAATCACTGAGACTTTTGGACACATTTATCACTTGTAAAAAGAATTTTACTGACCAGGAATAAATACATTTACAATGTGTCTAAGTAACGCCTGAGTGGGATTTTCATTTACATGACAATGACCCTTTCCACTATTTTCTTACAACTTTCCCTTCAACTGTCTGATGTTTATTGGTTCATTATTTGCAAAATAGTAAAACCTCATCTGAAAAAAAAAAAAAAGTGTGTTGTGTCTTAAATTTTAAAAACCGCCCAAGGGCTCTATGGGGGATATTAAATCTGTCTCTTTGCTGTATATCTTGATGTACATTTTACTTGAAACCAGGTGTTTTGTATATTGAACTTTTTAACACTGCAGGGAGGTAAGTATTCACAGCTGGAGTTTTATGCTTCACACATTTTCATGTTTGAGAACAAGAAGCGATCCCCAGGAAAGCCTCCTCCGGCAGGAAGACAGGCTGAACAAAGCGCTTCTGTAGCCAGTGGCAGGCCATGGATATGATGAAGTCACAGATATTGGACCTGAATGCGAGATAGATGCCAGTGAAACCAAGACAAAAAGTGTCAACGAATCCAAGTGCACAGGTTCTCAGATCAATCACAAGCGATGAGGTTGTCACTGCACAGAGCGGCTGAAAAGCAGCATCAAAGCCACTAAAGAGAGGGGAGAAGCTTTTGTTGGGCCGCCTTTTGTCTTCATAACCAGCATTGGAAGCCAGCTCACATCAACTGAAAGGCCGAGTTAATCTATTTCTAGTGAACATTGTTCGACTGTGTGTAGTTAGCCCATAATCATTAAAGAAAAATAAGTAGGTTGGCATGACCAAGAAAGCATTGATTTTCCTGTGGAGCACATTTGTATGAGTTGAATTTTTTGCATATGTTATTGTGTGCATGAGAGGGAAGAGGTGACTGACCTCACAAAACAAATGCACACAGCAGCGCTGCTTCTTAGCCTCCACAATGAACTTGGTGTCTGTAGAGCAAGACGTAAGACGGCTTGTTAAAATCCAAAACATAACATTTCTAATTCAGCCTTTTCTGGATTCACTCTACCCTTTAAAGTCTCCTTAAAAAATACAACAACAAAAAAGCACTTTCTCGCGATTTGGTTAGCCTTCCTGGAGAAATTTGTCATGGCATTGCACTGAGAATTTTGTTCTTTGTAGCCAGTAGGTAGAGATTCAGAGAGGGGATACCGCTAGAGAAAAACAGGGTGAGGAAGACTGAGATGCTGCAGTGTCTTCATCACTTCTTAGTATGTGACTCTGATGTCCCACATCTCCAGAAAAGAGCTTCATGTTAGCTCTGATGGTTCCAGATCAGTCCAGCCCCCATGCAAATACAGTGATCACACTATATTCAGTAAAATGTTGTTCATTTTAAGATTTTTATCATTTGAGAGCAGAGACTTCTAGTAGGCACAGTTTAGACCCTGTTTTCTTTGTCTTGCCTCCCTCTTTGCTCCAAGACCTCAGAGACTCAGGCTGTTGTTACGATGTCAGTGCTTGTAGGCATGCAGCGGCTGAGCACTGGGTTCTGTGCAGCTCTGACAGTAGGCACCATGAGTTTTCAGGCCAAGAAAAATAATTTAAAACCCTAAGGACAAAAAAAAAAAAAAAAAAAAAAAAAAAAAAAAAAAAAACCAGCAAGGCTATCAAGGAAGGAGAGATTATTGCTGAATGTCAGTACTTGACATCAAAAAAAACAGTTACCCACATACGACGGGGAAAGGAAAACCTAAAAATCAAAAAGTTTGATGGGTGCTTTAACATGGCTTTTTGGCAGAATATTTTTGAAATGGATTGAAATATTTTCCTTCCCAATTAGACCTAGGTTCATGGTGTTTTGCTAATGATTCTCTGAATACGTGCTTTCTTCAGTTGCTTTGAGTGGCTTAAGTTGTTCGGATGGGTCACACCCTCACATTGGAAAACCAAGTGTGGAGTTTCACGTGGACACACAGAGCAGAAAATCTGCCTTTTTTGGAATTTGGGGGTACAGATTTGCGCTATGTTTGTGACAGAATATCATTTTCCGTTTGTGAGGAAGCAGGTTGAGGAGTCAATAATGGATGAAAGTACAGGAGTCAGAGATTGTGGAAGATTCTGAATGAGAATGAGTCCAAGAAGGAGGGCTTGGCTGGCCTGTAAGTATCATGTTCTCTGAGCTCAAGGGTAACAAAACACAGTGATGCAAATCACTGTCTCTCACTACAGGTGGCTTGGGAGTCCTTGTCTGATGCACGTGTGTTTTTCAGCCTTTGCACAATAACATGTATCTTTTCATTTAAGACTGTGGCAATTATTTGAGACTGATTCTATTACCATCTGCACAGAGGCCAACTTAAATGAGAAATAAAGCCCACTAAGTTTTTCTGGCTAGGGTACGCTTATCTAGTTTAAAGCCATAACTTCTGTTAGTTCCACATAAACCAAAATTGACAATTCAGAGATTTAGAAGATCTTGGAAAATTCAACATTCTGTCCAATTCTTCACCTTATATTCAAATTAACATACATTCATCTAGACGTAGAAACTGAAATCTGATGTGCGTAGGCCTAAATGAGAGGACAGAATCACTCCTTCAACAATGTATTAATAAATATTTCAACTGTATTAATAAACACAACAAACAAATTGATAAAATGATGACTATGTGATAGGCCCTGGGCTAGATGTCAAATATACGGTAATAAATAAAATGAGTTCTATATCTTTAAGGACCATGTAGACTAACGTCCATCTGGAATATAATTTTTATTGCTCAATTCTATTTTGTCTCTCATTTTTCCTTTATTTTATGGATTTCTGCATTAAATAACTTAGACATTTTAATTATAGGCCCTTGTATATTTTTAGTCCTGTTGAAAAAGCATCTTTTATTAACTGCAGACTGTGGACAGTGATTATGCAGGAATTGAAGAAATAAAAATAAGATAGGACAAGATCTCTCCTTACAGGGAAGGATCTTCCAGACCAGGGCACAACATTGTTAAACCATATCTCTCTCTAGGCAGGCAAATATCATTGTCATGAAAAAGAGATCTAGCCAGGCAGCCTGTTATTCAGAGGATTTGTAGAAGGTATTTCTGCAAAACACCGTTCTGCTCCATTGTATTAAAAGTTTATTAGTACTAATCAGTGTCTGAAGAAAGCAATTCAAAACTAGGTTATTTTTTAGCCTTTTCCCTGAGATGTCAGCCTAGATTATCTGACAGTTGTCCCAGTGGCTTCAATTTGATTTGAATTTCTTAATGCCACCATCCTTTGATCAGCTCATTTATGTAATCATTCATATGTTTCTCAAAACATCTATTAAGCATCTACTATATGTGTTACTTTACCAGGTGTTATATTTTAAACCAAATTTTAGATTCTTTTCTAGAAGACAGAACTGCTATCTATTGGCCTTTAGAGCGTGATGCCTCTTTAAGGCAGGAGAGACAGCACAGACAGTTGTTGTCATGGGCAGTTTGGAATAAGTATCTACTTCCAGTGATTTTTTTAGATACATAAGTGAGAGTTATAAGACTATTTCATAAAAGTTCTATGAACTTGTATCAATTAAGATGACTCTTCAAATGAGAGCTTTTCCTATTCCCTGGTTTTATTTTATTTATTTATTTATTTATTTATTTATTTATTTATTTATTTATTGTGCTTTCTCCCCGCCCCATAATGTTTTCGTATTTCCAGATAAAATCAAGTAAAATTAAGCCTTCATCAGGGACATATTCAAGCCCTAATGTTTAGCTGGAGACATTTCAAGGAAATCTTACTTTTTAAGAGATTGCCTGAATGACACTGAAGGCAAAGAGGCAACTCAAGCTACCTAAGGCCATGAGGCATTAAAGTTCTATACTTGGGCAAACATCAGCTCCCTCCCTAATGCTGGGAGCAAGGCACCATAGCAGGGTGACGGGACAGACCCTTGTCTCCTGCTCTGTGTTCATTAGCGGGGACTCCAGCCCCTCCACGGGCATGATCCACTACAGGTGTCCATGAATTGTTGCAGTTGCACGATGGGACAAGCTACCGGCAGTATTTGCCATATCAGCATTCCTGGTTTAGAAAACACAAGGTTCTTCCACAGACTAACGAATGGAGGTGAGACTGAGGTCTCAGGTCAGCCATTGACCAAGATGAATGATTGTCATTAGTACTTGACCAAAGCCACTTTGCTTGGAGGTTTAGAGGAGGCCAATTCCAGGAGGCCAGCCCACGGGGCATCAGTTTAGGCAGGTAACCTCTACCTCTCATTCTGCAAAGTTGAGTTCACAGCATGAGTGATGTACGTATCTCCCATTTCCCTGTGGCCTGCTTTGTTTCTCTCTGCTTCCTCATTTCCCGATCATCAGAAACTACTGAGAACCTCCAAACTGTCTGGGCTGACCACCCAGGCTTCAGAATTGAGGAGTCTTACTTGTGCAGTTATTGCATTGGGGTGTTTGGGAGTGAAAGTGGGTATTGTAACTAGCCTCAAAACTGATATGTACATCATGACATTATGGTGGTGATTAGTTATATTTTTTTTTCCTGGAGAAAGTGTAAGTTCCTTTGGTGCCTAAATCTATTTTAAAATTTGGCATTTGCAAATATTGGATGAGCTTCAGCAATCAAAGAAAGTCTCAGTTATCTCTCTTTTATTGAATATCTTGAGCCCATACTGAGACAGAATTTCAATTAATAGTTTAGTAATTAAAGACTTGTAAATTAACCTTTAACTTGCTAAGAAATAACCAGGGCACAAGTCAACATAGATTATTAATAATCATCACAGTTTTGTTTCGTTCCAAATCTGTAAGTCACAAGACTTCATATTTTTAGAATAATTTATGCAGTTAAATAATGCAATCAAATTTAAGTATTTCTCTTTCATTCATGGCCCTGCTATGGTTACAGTCAAGTGAAATACAAGGTATTTAAACAACTAACTACCATGTTTGGACATCTGTGCTTTTAAAAATAGATAGACTAGTTCAAAAAAATACAAATAACAAAATTCGTAATAAGTAAACACTTTGTCACTTTGTAAAGTGTTTGGTATCTTTAACCTACTTAGGTATTATTTCAGCATAATATATGCTATTATATTAACAACAACAAAAATACATACCTTGGATCTGAACAAAAGTATAGACTGAACTAGATAAGACAAGAGAACATTTTTACAGATTTGAACTCAGAGCTCTGCACGTGACTTTAAGACATGGCTGAACTGTCCAAAAAGCATCTATGATTACTGGGGTGTCCTCCCTGTGAAACTTAAAACATATTAATCTCTGACAATCACTTGCAACCTGGTAAGATTTTCTTCCTGAGCTAATGTATGCTGTGCTGAAAACTTTTCTCCCCATTTCTCACATACGGAGATGATTCTAATATGTTCCCAAATGCTAAATTTATTAAGATAGTCTGAAAATAAAACTTAGATTTGACATTTTATTTATAGTTATAATATCATGCAATTTCTAGATATATACTTATATACTCTGTAGCGTAATATGTTAGCAATAATATATGCAACATTAGATATGTATGTATATGTGTATACAGACACTTGAGGGCCACATATTTTTAACCATCCTACAGTTGGATAATACAGTTCGATAAGCAAGTGAGTTCTACCTACATTTCCAATCTTTTTTTTTTTTTTTTTTTTAAGGCAGAGTCTCCCTCTGTCTCCCAGACTAGAGTGCAGTGGCATGATTGTAGCTCACTATAACCTTGAACTCCAGGGCTCACTGCAATCTAGTAGCCAGGACTACAGCACCCCCAGGCCACCACATCTGGCTACTTTGGTTTATTTTTTGTAGAGACATGGTCTCACTGCGTTGCCTGGCTGGTCTCAAATTTCTGTTCTCAAGCCATCCTCCTGCCTCAGCCTCTTGAAGCTCTGGGATTATTGGCCTGAGTTTTCCATACTTACTTAATATCTGAAAACCAAGTGTTTTGATTCACTGGGAATGACTGACCCCTTAGTATTATTGAGGTTCTTGGAATTTAAGATTTTTATTTTTGGATAAGGCACATATCACCTCTGGTGAAATCATTATAACTGACTGTTAATAATGTTCAAGAAGGCCGGGCGCGGTGGCTCAAGCGTGTAATCCCAGCACTTTGGGAGGCCGAGGCGGACGGATCACGAGGTCAGGAGATCGAGACCATCCTGGCTAACACGGTGAAATCTCATCTCTACTAAAAAAATACAAAAAACTAGCCGGGCGAGGTGGCGGGCGCCTGTAGTCCCAGCTACTCGGGAGGCTGAGGCAGGAGAATGGCGTAAACCCGGGAGGCGGAGCTTGCAGTGAGCTGAGATCCGGCCACTGCACTCCAGCCCGGGCGACAGAGCGAGACTCCGTCTCAAAAAAAAAAAAAAAATGTTCAAGAAGACAGAATTTTAATACATACCAAATGGCGCCCCTTGGGGAGGGGGTGCGTGTGGAAAAAAAGCTAACCAAGAACTTAGATGTACGTATGTTCACAATGATGATTACCCAGCATGAATATCTTAGAACAAGGCTGCTTGTTTATAGTGAATGTAATGAGCTTTCTGTACTGAGCTCAACTCTTTTCAGAACCGCAAACAAAGAAAGTGTGTATTAGAAGAGCTCTTCAACTTACACCATAAATTGGACTCTCTGCCAAACTACAGGAGTAATCTAAGGCCTTGACTAGGGTAAGTGGTTCTTAGCTAGAGTTCATGACAAAACAGTGAAAGCCAGGGGTGTTTGACCAACAGCATGTGCTGTATACTGAATTCCTTTCATACTTGCAAGAGGCCAGCATTTATTTATTTTGCATTGTACGCAAACATCTTCAATGACAGAAAAAAATGGAAACATTTTATATATTGTTTGATAAAGATATGTGTCTCTTAAAAAGAATAATGTTAGCATCAGATAAATTCACTTAAAGCAGTAAGATGACCAATTTTGCCTGAAATGGTATTTAAGAGTGAGAATTGGTATTTCATTGTAGTTTTGATTTGCATTTCCCTAATGACTAGAGATGAGCATTTTTTCATGGGCTTATTGGCCATTTGTATATCTTCTTTGGGGAAATCCGTATTTAAGTCTTTTTTTTTTTTAATTGCGTTGTCTGCCTGTTTTTAAATTGGGTTGTGTGTTTTGTTGTTGCTTTAGGTGTTCTCTTTATATTCTGAATATTAATCCCTCCTTAGATATATCATGTGCAAATATTTTTTTCCTGTTTGGGAGTTGCATTTTGATTTTTTTGACTGTGTCCTTTGAAGATCTATTTTTATTTTCTTTTACTTTCTATGAAATGCATTTTGTCTATTTTTTACTTTGTTGCCTGTGCCTTTGGTGTCCTAGTCAAGAAATTATTGCTAGTTCAACGTTGTGAAGCTTTTGTGCTGTGTTTTGTTCCAAGAGTTTTATAATTTCAGGTCTCTGTTTAGATAATGAATTCATTTTTATTTAAATACTACATCATGTTTCATATGATGTAGTTCCAACTTTATTCTTTTGCATGTGGATATTTAGTTTTCCCAGCAACATATGTTAAAAAAGACCTTTTTCCCCCACTGAATAGTTTTAATACCCTTGTTAAAAATCACCAGCTCATATTTTTGAGGATTTACTTCTGGACTCTCTATTCTTTTCCACTGCTCTCCGTCTTTAGGTCAGTACCACACTGTTTTGATTGTTGTTAAGACTGTAGTAAATTTGTAAATCAAAAAGTGTGAGTTGTCAGCTATGTTTTCCTTTTCAGAATTGTTTTTGCTATTTGGGATTTCTTGAGATTCTATATGTATTTTGGAATGGATTTGTTTCTATAAGAAATGCCATTGGGAATTTGAAAGGGATTGGATTAAATCTACAGATACCATTAGGTAGTACTGACCTCTTAACAATTTTAAGTCTTTCAATCTACAAACATAGAATGTCTGGGAGACATTTGTTTTTGAAAAACAGTGACAAAGAAATTTTAATAAAATCCATTTAACAATATCCCAAAACTCAGTACAAAATATTAGTTAATATGGAACACTTCTGTGTGAAAAAATTATATCTAAAAATTTAACTTATGCTAACTAGCACTTAAACATCTAAAAAGTACAAAGTACTGCACCATTAATTAGACCTCCTTGATTAGATGCCACTAAAGGAGTGATATTTTCGGTTAAAATACTTGATATCTGGACCTAATTATAAGTTCATACCTACAGACTTTATAACCATCATTTCATAAAATAGTCTTCTATATATTATGATCCAAATAGATGTGTGATACATAAAATTGTAAGCCAGGCTTTAAATCAGGAAGCAGAGATAATAATGCATGAATCTGGTTTGAAAAATGCTGCAATATGCTTTAAGATGATTAGCACCTCTTCTTACAGGCTGTGTGCATGTGTATGTGTGTAAATACGATGAACAGATATAGTAAGACTCTTGAAAATTTACACACCGATATTGATTTTATCATAGATCTTGAACCTGGTACTGCTCATAACCATCATACACACACACATACACATATGCATACATTAAATAAATCTACATATATAATATATATATTTACATGTACGTGTATGCAATATATTTATATATAATATCTATGTTTATATTATTTGTATAATGGGTTTTTTATATTCATACAATAATGATATAAACCTTTGTTAGACTTAAATGGGTAAAAATGCAAGAAAATTATTCCCAGTTTTTGAAACTGGAATACAAATTTTGGTAATACAGAAAACATTTTATGATTTTATTAATGAAAAATAGCAATTTAAGTAATTTTATACACAAATAAATTAGAACAAATTAGAAAAATGTATAATGATAAATTACGTTTAAAAATAATTACTGAGATCTGGCAGGGCCTTTGTCTCTTGCTCCAGACAGAGCTCCACATCCCGTCTTCACCTCTCTGTGCCCTCTGCTCCTGGAGGCTCTAGGTGACTCTACTGCAGACTCTGTGGTTCTGGGACTGGAAGGTATTGGGAGATCCATCCATAACTAAGGCAGCAGGATCCCTGGAAGCCAGGAAATATTTTCTAATGCCATGATGGCTGACTAGAAGCTGATGTCTGCCATTCTCTTGGGGAAGAGAAGCAGTGGTGACTAAACATTAGCTCCTCACCTGGATGGTCCGGGAGGACACTTTGGGATTCATCCAGGAAACAATGCAACCCTCAGAGAACAAAGAAGAGCAAGACATGACAGGATTGGGATTAAGCCAGAGGAGCCTCCAACTGTGTGGAATGGTGAGTAAATGAAAGGGCCACACTTCTGCCACAGACCTTTGCAACTCTGGGCTCAGGCAATTCCCTGGAATCATCCCTTCGCGCCCCCACCAGGGCTTCCAGACTGACTTCCACCACTCACTTCCAGAGAGTGACATGGAGTCTGAGCAGAGCCACTTCGCAGGCCCTTGCCTATCCTTAGGGAACTTGGACATCTGGACACGCCAGCACCAGCAACTGCAGCTCTGGCAACAGGGGAGGCCAGGCTCCCGTATACCCTGTCAGAACAGGGGCTGAATCTATGGGGCTGAGGAGCAGACGGTTACAGGCCTTGCCTGTACTGCACCTTACAGGACAAGGCTAACTGGCCTGGGACCCTAGCATGGCCACCCCAGCCCTGCCTGAGCTCTTGGGCCAGAAGCAGCCCTGTACTTTCCTGGGATAGAGCTCCCAGCACTCGCACATGGGCCCACCAGTTTTGCTGCTCCACAGCACCCCTCGACAGCCCCCCATCGCACCTGCTGCCCTCAGGCTTGGGAGACAGTGAAGTGATTAAGGACTAATTCAGACCCCCAGCACAGCACAACTGTTTTATGCAAAAGCTGCCAGACTGTTTCCATGTGGGTCCCTTCCCCTGCTACTTCCCACTGGGTAGGGCCTCCCAGCCAGGGACCTAAGCCATCCCAGACCCACCCGAGCTCTCGGGCTGGTAGCATCTCTGCACTTCCCTGAGATGGAGCTCCCAGAGGCAGCAGGGAGGCCACCATTTTTATTGTTCTGCAGCTTCTGCCTCTGCTGCCCTCAGGCTTAGGAGGGAGGAAGAGCTTAAGGACTAACACAGGCCTCCAGCACTGTGCAGCTGCCTCACAGGATAGTGGCCGCAGTGTTTTCCACATAGGTCCCTCCTCCTGTTACTCCTCACGAGGCAGGGCCTCTCAACCTGGTCCCCAGCCCAACCATCCTGTCCTTGACTGAACAGTTCAGTCAGCGGTGGCTCCGTGTTACTCTGGGAAGGAAAGCCCAGAGACAACCAACAGCCCTCTCCCATTGCAGCTGCAGTGGTACTACCCTTCCTGCCTTTGGGCTGGGGAAAGAACAAAGGGCTTGATTAGATCCTGGCACCTCCAGCACTCCACAGCTGCCATAGAGAGTGGAGAACAGTCTCTCTTCCCACACCCACTACTCTTCACAAGACTGGGTTCCCGGCTAAAGACAGCAGAACAGCTGCCCCAAACCCGACTGCGCATTCCCACTGGAGTGGCTCTGTGTTTCTGTGGTGGAGCTCCCAGAGGCAACTGACCACCCTCTGTCATTGCCTCTGCGGCAGTACTACCATGCTGCCCTCAGACTGGGGAAGAAACAAAGAGCCTGAGGGCTATACTTGTGTCTCCAGCACGCCACAGTCACATGTGGACAGAAGCGCAGTCTATCTTCCCTGTGAGCCCCTGGCCCTCTACTCTTTACCAAGCAGAGCCCCTGGCTCACTTGGTCAGCACAGCCACCATATGCACTGCCTGAACATCCTTATTGGCAGTGACTCTGTATTTCTCTGAAGTGGAACTCCCAGAAGCAACCGAGAGCCTCTCTGCCACTGCAGTAGTACTGTCTGTCTTTGCTGCCCTCGAACTGGGGAAACAACAAAAACTCTGACTGCTTTACTTACACTCCCAGCATGGCACAACCTCCCTAAGGAGAAGAGGCCAGTCTGTCTTCCCCCATGAGGCCCTTGACTCTGCTTTTCACCAGGCAAGGTCCCCCAGTTCAGCCCACAATTCGGCTGCCACAATGCAGACGGATTGCTCCAGTTGGTGTAGTAGCTCTTCTCTGAAGTGCTGATTGCTCTGGTTGGTAGTAGCATTTCTCTGATTGCTCTGGTTGGTAGTAGCATTTCTCTGAAGTGGAGCCCCAAGAAACAAGTGAAAAACGCTCTACCACTGTCACTGCCAAGGTCCCTGCCCAAGCTGAGGAGGGAATATACAGCCTGAGCTTACCCCAAGGCTTCAGTGTGCAACCCAGGAGTGCAAAGCCAAGATCTTCAGCCAGCACTCAAATGGGAAAGGAGCCCACACTCTCAGGGTACTGACAGGGAGCATGGTTGCAAATGGCAGGAAATTCACAAGAGCCACATGGCTGAGCAAGAGCCTACCTACAAGCCATGACACTTACACACCATCTCCTGGAGCACGCTCAGACTTCAACACCAACAAATACTTTGCAGATATACACTCTTGTGCAACCAAGGTCAAGAATTCAACTGCACATAAAGACTCTGCCCAAAGCCTTGGTCCTCCGTAAACATCCAGAAGCAGAGTTAATTGACTATACTCAAATTCCACCACAGTTAAAGGAACATCAGGCCACACAGATGAGAAAGAACCAGAACAAGAACTCTGGCAACTCAAAAATCCAGAGTATTTTATTGATTCCAAAAGCCTACACTAATCCCAGCAATCATTCTTAACCAGGCTGAAATGTCTGAAATGATAGACATAGAATTCAGCATATGGATAGGAATGAAGATCATCCAGAATCAGGAGAAAGTAGAAATGCAATCGAAGGAGTATAAGGATTACAATAAAATGATACAGGAGCTGAAAGACAAAATGACTATTTTATGAAATAACCAAGCTGACCTGACAGAGCTGAAAAACCACTGCAAGAATTTCATAATACAATCCCAAGTATTAACAGCAGAGTAAACCAAGCTGAGGAAAGAATCTCAGAGCTTAAAGATTGGTTTTCTGAACTCACTCAGTCAGAAAGCAAAGAAAAAAGAAAACAAATGAATGAACAAAACCTCCAAGAAATATATAATTATGTAAAAAGACCAAATCGATGACTCACTGATGTCCCTAAAAGAGAGGGAGAAAAAACAAGAAATTTGAAAAACATATTTGAAGATCTCATCCAAGAAAATTTCTTCAACTTGCTAGAGAGGTCACCATTCAAATTCAGGAAATGCAGAGAATCCCCCAAGATATAATACAAGATGACCATTCCCAAGAGACATAGCTATCAGATTATTCAAGGTTGACATGAAAGAAAAAAATACTAAAGGCAGCTAGACAGAAGGGACATGTCACCTATAAAGGCAACCCCCTTAGGCTAACAACAGACCTGTTAGCAGAAACCGCATAAGCAGGAGAGAGAATGAGAGTCAAGCAAAAGGGTTTTCCCCTTATAAAACCATAAGATCTTGTGAGACTTATTCACTACCACGAGTCAAGTATGGGAGAAAACACCCCCATGATTCAATTACCTTCCACCAGGTCCCTCCCACAACATGTGGGGATTATGGAAGCTACAATTCAAGATAGGATTTGGGTGGGGAAACAGTTAAACCACATAATTCCACTCCTGCCCCCTCCCAAATCTCAAGCCCTCACATTTCAAACCCAATCATGCCTTTCCAACAGTACTGCAAAGTCTTCACACATTTCAACATTAACTCAAAAGTCCACAGTCCAACGTCTCATCCAAGACAAGGCAAATCCCTTCTATCTATGAGCCTATAAAATCAAAAGCAACTTAATTACTTCCTAATATGGACATTGGGCAAGTACAGACATTCCAAATGGGAGAAATTGCCCAAAACAAAAGAGCTACATGCCCCATGCAAGTTTGAACTCCAGCAGGACAGTCAAATCTTAAAGCTCTGAAATGATCTCTTTTGATTCCATGCATCTCATCCAGGTCACACTGTTGTGAGAGTTGGGCTCACATGGTCTTGGACAGCTCCGCCCCTGTGGCTTTACAGGGTACGGCACCGGTTCCAGCTGTTTTCATGGGCTAGATAGCATGGGATGTCTGTGGCTTTTCCAGGTGCGCTGTGCAAGCTGTCACTGGATCTACTATTCTGGGGTCTGGAGTATGGTTACCCTCTTTTTCACAGCTCCACTAGGCAGTGCCCCTGTGGGGACTCTGTGTGGGGGCTCCAACTCCATATTTCTCTTCCACACTGCCCTAGCAGAGGCTCTCCATGAGGGCCCTGTCCCTACAGTCAACTTCTGACTGACATCCAGGCATTTTCGTACTTCCTCTGTAATCTAGGCAGAGGTTCCCAAACCTTAATTCTTCACTTCTGTGCACTCACAGGCTCAACACCACGTGGAAGCTGCCAAGGCTTGGGGCTTCCACCCTGTGAAGCCACAACCTGAACTGTACCTTGGCCCCTTTCAGCCATGGCTAGAGTGACTGGGATGAGGGGCACCAAGGCCCTAAGCTGTACATGGCAGGGGTCCTGAGCCCAGCCCATGAGACCATTTTTTCCCTCCTAGGCCTCTGGGTCTGTGATGGGAGGCACTGCTGCAAACATCTCTGACGTGTCCTGGAGACGGTTTTCCCGTTGTCTTGGGGATTAACATTTGGCTCCTCGTTACTCATGCAAATTACTTCAGTGGCCTTGAATATCTCCTCAGAAAATAGATTTTTCCTTTCTATCATGTCATCAGGCTGCACATTTTCTGAACTTTTATGCTGTTTTCCTTTTAAAACCAAATGCTTTTAACAGCACCGAAGTCACATCTTGAATGCTTTGCTGCTTAGAAATTTATTCTGCCAGATATCCTAAATCATCTCTCTCAAGTTCAAAGTTCCACAAATCTCTAGGGCAGGGGCGAAATGCCACCAGTTTCTTTGCTAAAACATAGCAAGAGTCACCTTTACTCCAATTCCCAACAAGTTTCTCATCTCCATCTGAGACCACCTCAGCCTGGATTTCATTGTCCATATCATTATCAGCATTTTGGTCAAAGCTATTCAACAAGTCTTTAGGAAGCTGCAAACTTTTTCACATTTTTCTATCTTCTTCTTAGCTTTCCAAACTGTACCAACCTCTGCCTATTACCCATTCGAAAGTCACTTCCACATTTTGGGGTATCTTTACAGCAGCGCCCAACTGTCCCGGTACCAATTTACTGTGTTAGACCATTTTCACACTGCTGATAAAGACATACCCAAAACTGCGTAGTTTATGAAGAAAAAGAGGTTTAATGGACTTACACTTCCATGTGGGTGGGGAAGCCTCATACTCACAGTAGAAAGTGGAAGTCATGTCTTACTTTGGCAGCTGGCAAGAGAGAGAATGAGAACCAAAAGTAAGGGTTTTCTCCTTATAAAAGCATCAGATCTCTTGAGACGTATTTACTACCGTGAGAACAGTATGGGAGAAACCGCCCGCATGATTCACTTACCTTCCACTGGGTCCCTCCCATAACACATGGGAATTATGAGAGCTAAGATTTGGGTGGGGACACAGCCAAACCATATCAACATAAAATATAATTATAATAAAATGTAGATTATATATAATAGAAATGTATACATAACTATGTATAACATATATCTGATATGTACCTAAGTATATGGGTATAACTAATCTTTAATGCATATCCACATAATCTATATAAATCAATCAATCAATCTATGTCTGCCTGTTCTGGGTGTAAAAACTTTGCAAACTATGTGAACATAGTATGCAAGTTCATCAACAGATAGTGTACAGCAATTAACTGCTGTCAAGTTTTATCTTTCCTGTAAAACTCCCAGCACCTGTGCTGAACTTTGCTGGTCAATAAGTGCATTATATACACACCCATATACACATACATATATAATATTTTTGTATGTCAATTGCTCCTCTAGATTGAGCCCAATGCTCAGAATTATAACTGTAATTTCTCAAAAACAAAGAAACAGAAGGAAAGATGGAAGAGGGAAGGAAATAAGTCAGAAACAGAGAATGAGGGAAGTAGAAAGGAAGTGTTGAAAATATATTTGAGTTAAACACATGAGATGGTATAAAGAGGCAGGTAATGTTTCACTTCTTTAATAGAAATGGCAACATTTTTCAGTTGAAATCAACTTAAACTTTACAGTCAGTGATTTTGTGTCATTAGGTAAAATTGTTTTCTAAACCTCAGTTTTATACACACACACATACACACACATATACAATATTTATATTGTATATGCAGCATATCTATCTGTACATAAATACATCTAAACAATGAACACATATATTTACTTAAGTGATTGACACATAAAAAATGGTCTAATAAGTGGTATTAGTTGTTGGTCCATTAGAATTGTTGGCAAAGATTCAAAGGCAGCTAGATATTGAATTGCAGTGAACCTTGAAAGTTTGATAAGGAATCTGGATAATATTTGGTGGTTAATAATTACTGAAAGTTTTAAAGTCAGGGAACTATCTGGCAAAAGCCACAGCTACCATAAATTATGTTTGAGAATGTTCTGACCACAGAATACAAAATGTTATAAATACAATAATTTCATTTACACATTAATCACTTAAATTTTGTAAAGCATTGACATTTCCTAATAAAATTAAAATCTAGGAAAAGTTAGTCATGGTACACATCAAAGGGGTAGGGATTATGAAATGCGCAATAAGAGAGGAAACTGCTACAGCATTGAATCAGTGTATCAGGACCCATTAATTTATTTTTGCTTTATTTTCCCTGATCATAACTTTTGTGTTTCTTTGTTTGTTTACATTGTTTAATTTACTGAATATGTATCTTAGATTATAAAACTAAAGCTCCATATGCAAGCTCTATACTTATCCTTCCTGCTGGGGACCAGGTGTGTGGCCAGAACATGGGAAGAGCAACATCCTCTACACACAGCAGTTATGGTGTACAGATTACCACAGAGCACCTGATTGGAAAATTGTTCTATGTTCACACGCTAAAAGTTGAAAAAGTTAAGTGTAAATGTAACATAACCAGAAAAACAATTAGTGTTCACATTTTGCTGTATACTTTGGATTGTATTGTGGTCATGATCAAAGAGAAGAGAGCTCTTGAAACTCAGAGGTCACAGGCAGCAGGATGGACAATGCAAAGTGATGAGGGATGATATACCAGCATTAAAACAATTATGTCAAGAAACCGCAGGGAAAATACCATCTATATTGTTCAAGTACAAACACAGGCCTCACAAGGAGGGTAACAGAAGGGTTGCTAACTTTTTTTACTGGTAAGAGATACAAAATTAGCCCAGCACTCAATATTTGACAATTAAGAACACAAAGAGATAGTTCCCGCATCAGACAAGAAAGACAAGGCAACTGAACAATGAACAGATATGCAATCCACTCTGCTGTACTCTTTGACATAAATGTCCAGATTGAATCATTATATTCACAGGAGCTCCCACATTTAGTATTTTTTATTGCAATGAATTATACATAACATAAAATGCACCATCATAACCATTTTTAAATGCACAGTCCGTTGGCACTAAGGCATTCACACTGTTGTGCAACTACCACCACCATCTATCACCAGAAGTGTTTTGTCTTCCCAACCTGAAACTCTGTACCCAGTAAACACCAATTCCTCACTTTCTTCTTCACCAAGCCCATGACAATCTCCCTTCTACCTCCTGTCTCTATGAATTAGCTACTCCAGGAAACTCATATAAATGGAATCATATAATTTTTGTCTTTTTGTGACTGTATTAGTATATTTGTGAAAGTGTTAGTATAATACTTTCAAGGTTCATCCATGTTGTAGTATGTTAGAATTTCCTTCTTTATACGGCTGAATAACATTCAATTGTGTGTATGTATCACATTTTGTTGATCTGTTCATCCCTCAATGGACACTTGGGTGGCTTCCAATTTTTCGCTATTGTGAATAATGCTGCTATTAACATAAGTGTTCAAAAACCTATTGTTTTTAGTTCTTTTGGGTATGTGCTCAGAAATGGAATGACTGATGAATAAAGTATTTTTCTTTTTAATTTTTGAGGAACTACTGCGCTGTTTCCTATAGCAGCTGCACCATTTTGCATTCCTTGTAGCAATGTACAAGGGTTCCAATTTCTTCACATTCTTGCCAATACCTGTTATTTTCTATTGCATTATTTTTTAATAGCTATCCTGATGAGTGTAAGGTAGTGTCTCATTTTGGTTTTGATTTGAGTTTTCCTAATGTTTACTGACATTGGAAATCTTTTTATAATGTCTATTTTTATAAAATTATATTTATATAGACAAAGACCCCCCAAAACATATTTGTCTAGGGCCTTGTAGACCTAAGGGGAAGCTCTGATGGATTCTAATCCTAATTCCACCACCTATTAGCTGTGTAGTGAATATATCTCCAAACCTACTTGAGTATCAGAATTTTTATATTGACTGCATTTTAACTGCAGATAGTTGTTCTGGAGCAACAATACTTTACAATTCTTTTTTGAAAGACAGGTAGAACCTAGTATTAACAGATATAAATATTTGTGCACCCCTCTTCTACATCTTATACTATTGTCTACGAGCTTATTATATTGTAACTTGATATTAATTTTGAGAAAGATTTGAAATTAGCCATAATTTAGTATGCCAGTTTTCCATACAAAGGAAAAAAAAAAAAAAAGAATAAAGTAAAGATTTAAGCCATGGGAAGGGAAGACATTTCTTTTATAAACACATGATTAAAAGGAAAATCAATTAGAACTTAAAAGGGTTAGTACTGGATTACTATCGTTTAGCAAATGTATTACAATTGTTTTCTCCAATAAAAATAAAGATTAAAAAGAAAGCATAACTGTATTAGATAGTAAAAAATAGTATTTTATTCTTTCAGTAAGTGAGTATTCTAAGAAACAGAAGATTAGAAGCTAAATGTACTGAATCTGGCAATTCCCTGCCTCTGTGTTGACCCCTTAATACTTTGTTTAGGTTGTATAAGGTTGTTACTTTTATGATATAGGTTTTTTTGGACCATTATGTAAGTAACCTAGGATAAGTAATGAAATACAGAATACAGAGTAATGCTAGAGGAAAAAATTAAACATTTTTATTATCAGTATGTTATATATTCTAATCTATATCTTCTGGTTTTGCTTTTGCTTTTAAATGCATAAGTGACATAAGACAATGCTATGCAGATTAATGGAGATTTTTCTCTGCAAAGCCCCTTGTTTTCAGTACACTATTTGCGAAATTGAAATGCTTTGGCCTCTGTGTGCGCCTCTCTGTCTCATGAACCCAGACAGCCTTCCTAGCTCAAAGTGGGTTTTCCCTCCTTTCAGTGCAGTCTGGATTTTGCCTCCTGGCAAAAAATAGAGACATCCATTCATCAGTTCATGTTTTTTCCCTTAAAGTTCACAACCCTGTGCTCCTGTTTGTCTGATATGTCAAAAATGTTGTTTTTCACATTTATCTAGTTTTCTAGATTTTTATCAATAGGAAAGCCATTCTCATGCAAATTACTCATTTTTGGGCAGACGTGAATATTCAGGAATTCATTTTTGATTTAATACTTTTTTTTTCCTTTTAAATACAATCTTAAGTTGCTTCCTTAACACATTTTATTTCCTTCAAAAATATCTAGAGTTCTGAGTTTCTTGCCCTCCAGATACGTTTTTGCTGGTGTGTTTCCACTTTGTGTTCTTTTGATGCCTACTTCTGAATGGTTCATAGGGCATGCCAATTTTTAAAACGTGTCTTTCAAACCTCTGGATCTTACAATAAGTACCTTTTTTTTTCAAGCATCTCCTCCTCCTTGAGTTTTTAGCATTATCTATTGGTCCTCTTTTTTTTTTTTATTATAGACTATATAAATTTTCATTGCCACTTTTGAGAATGGATATCTGTTCAGATCTTTTGTTTGCCAACCCAGTGTATGAGTTTGGCTGACAACAATTCTGAGCCTTTCTCTCCCTTTGGGTTCTCGAGCTGGACCACAGGGCAATATCAGTGTACCTCCAATCAATTACCAGTGTTTAGCGGGCATTTCCCATGGCTGCATGAGATGGAAGCTGCTTCTCATTCCTAAGCAATCTGATACCAGAAACAAAAAATTTAAAGTCCTAATATTTACTATTTCAGGTCTTTTTTTTTTTTTTCTCTAGATCTGCTAACAGACTTACTAGAAAACATTTACTTTCCTGGATAAAATATAGCCCCTTAGTTCTCATTCCTTATTGAATGTTCTGAGAGTTTCAATGCAAAGCTAGTAGAGACATATGGAAATTGGGGGACCAGTTAATGGAGTGAGATGTAGGAAGATATCTGTCGTCTGTGGGAATGCGTTAGAATACAGCTGCTCCAACTTCTAGTTTTACAATCTGTATTTTTGATCCTGGAGAAGGAAATAGAGTTTTGTCAGTGGTAGGCTCACTGGCAATAAAATGTTATCGGTGATCCTCAAATTGTGTTTTTCAAATCTCGTTCTATCAGCTTTATAGTTGATGAAAACTTATCGTCAACATATTATACAGAAGCTCTTCTGAACTGGTCAGCATTGTCATCATGAGATGCATCAGCTTTGACATGCTAATTGCATATTTGAAGAAATTGCCAACTATCTGCAGAATCAGTGTCTGTAATTCAAAGTGCAGAATCTTCATTAGCTGGTTATTTTTATTCTCACTAGCTATCACCACGCAGATCAAAAGTTGAAACTTAGAGTGCTTATTGTAAAAATCCCTCCTACTGTTTCTTGTGAATACCTAGAAATGAATTTCCCCCCTTAGCTGCTGTGGCATTTTGGCTATTATGTAATTTCTTGTTAAATTTCACCTCAAAAACCTCTGCTACTTTTTAGATAATCATCTTATTATTTAATTTCTGTATTGCGCCATCACATTTCCCCTTGGATGTAGTGAATGCTGTTTTTTGTTTTTTTATTTAACTATTTCATGCCCACTTACATGCGAGCTACCTTTCATTAGTGAGAAACACTAATTTTGAAAATTACCAGCACACAAATGTCAAAGGATCATATTGTTTATGCAGGAGAAATAATAATGGGGCACTATTTTCAAATCTAGAAACCTCTAAGTTCCAAATTAGATTTTGTTCATAAAAAGTAATATTTCTGAATATTAAGTATAAAGCAGACAAACTAACAAATAACCTTCAGTTTTCTACATTAAATTACATTCTGAAGTATGCCTTTAAGGGATTCAGGGAAATCACTTTTGTATCATTGTGGTTTACATTTGGAAACCGAGCCTAAAACATTAGCTTTCGTTAATCTAGATTTCCAGACTTCATCTAGGGTTAGATTTTCGATGGACTCAAATCAAGTAATGCTAGATTAAATCAGACATCACTTCTCTATGACAATAATATCTAGCATTTTGTATGACGACACATCCCACTATCAGGCTATATTTAACTTCTTAAACATTTTACTGTGGAAGTTTATTTTATTTTTATGTTAAAAATCTAAACTAAAAAAATGATCTGGCAAAATGTATAAATACTGTGTATTCAAATGGCTTATGATGAGCAAGAAACTATATTGTAGTTGCTAATAAAATTCTATAATAAATTTTCTCCTATATTTATATTATATAAATTATATATTATAAATATATATATTATATATTATAAATATAATACATAAAATGTATTATAGAATTTATTATATAAATTCTATATTTAAATAATATAAATATAGTTTTTATATTATATATATATTATATATATAATATAATATATAATAAATATAATTATAAATATAATTATAAATATACATATAAATATAATTATAAATATAAATTATACATTATAAATATAATATATAATATAGTCTATATTATATTATATGTATTATAAATATAGTATATAATATAGTCTATATATTATATATTATACATATAATATATAATATATAATATATATTTATATATTTATAATATATAATATAATATAGACTATATTATATATTATAAAAACTATATTTATATTATTTAAATGTAGAATTTATATAATAAATTCTATAATAAATTTAAAATGGGCAATAAAAGTACTCGAAATGGCAGACTGTATGAAGATGTGGGGAAATGAGATTCTGCAAAGCTTTTGGTATGGTGACAGACCTAACCACCGCATGAGTAAATCCGCAGGGCTGAGGAGAAGACTTATCATTATCCTGTGGGTTAGCATGAGAGATCAAACAACTTGTCAGTGTTGTACTGTAATTTGAAGTGGAGACACTTCAAGAAAAGCAAGTCATAATTCCAACTCCAAAGGCCTTTACCCTTTTATTTACCAGTGTCATTGCAGCTAGGCGAGTGAATGGCAGTGATTTGATGGCAAGGACACACTTAGGCCAATGGGCTAACAAGGTCAAGATCACAAGCCGACTCCTGCATGGACCGGTTAGCTTTCTGTTGTTTCGTGGATTCAGACTGCTCTCTAACGCCAACTAGCTATGGTGCCAAATGCCACGGACCATCAAAATGACAGAGTGAGTATGACGGGAAAACCATCCCCACTCCAGAGAGGACCAAAAAAAGTAAATGTATGTCTTTCTAATGTAGGCTCAGTAATTTTATCTATCCTTTGAGAACATCATTGCATTGAAAGCAAACCTAATAAGGCCTATTGTGTTCACACATAGAATGCTGTGTGGTTAAGTCAGCTAAAACTCACTCCAGCATCCAACCCTCTCCAGTCACTAGAAGAGCATGTGGCTTTAATTAGCAGCATAAAACCTCCAAAAACCAGGTAGTTGAAGTGGCTTCCAGAAGTAACTCTTTATAAATCTTGAACGAGTAATAACTTCACTTTTGTGATCCACTATCATAGTGGCTGCAGTCACCTGACCATAAGCTGTATTTTCCATCTAAGAGAGCTTCTGGAAATGAAATATAATTATTAAAATAATAAGGTACTACATCTGCTGCTGTTTTGTTCATGATTTCAAAATAATTAAATTATCCCGAGAAAATCAATATGATGAGAATGCAAGTATGATATATAGCATTTAAGGTTTTCTTCAGCGAGGCCCCTTTTGTAACTTGTTAATTTTAATTCATTAAAGTTCTATGTAATAGATATGTTTACTTTTACTCATCAGTATATAATGAGGCTGCACATTGGGAAAAGTACGTCTTTTAACCTTTGATTGAGATAATTTAGCCTTAGGCCTGGTATAGTGGCTCACACCTGTAAGCCTAGCACTTTGGGAGGCCAAGATGGGTGAATCACTTGAGGTTAGGAGTTCGAGACCAGCCTGGCCGTCATGGTGAAACCTCATTCTCTACTAAAAATACAAAACGAAACGAAACAAAACAAAAAAAATGTATTTTAGGCTTAACTTTTTTATGTTAAATATTTTTCAGAAAGACTCACTATTGGAAAGGAGGCTTGATGTCTGCAGTTAGTGACAAGTGAAAAGGTCACAATTAGCAAGCCTGGGAGTAAAAATGGGCAAGACTTAAATGATGTTCAGTGATGCCTCCCTGTCTCGTTTTCACTTTGTAGGCTGTGTTCTTATTTGCGAGCTGCTGCTTAAAATGTACCTGGAGAAGAGTGTTAATGCATGGGGAACATGATCCACCCCACCTAGGACAAGATTTAATCCAAAGAACACAGAAAGCGTTTATTCACACTACGGACCAAAAAAACTCAAGTTGAAAAGTAAACAATGCTAAGGCCTTATGCCAGCTCTGTATGATCATGTCTGATCAATTGCAGTCAAATCCTTGAAATGTTTCTTTAGCTCAATTTAAAAATCAGGCATACCAATCACATAACATGTTTGAACTGCTTCTGTATATAATATTCAAAACACATTATAACTGGAGGAAATACACTCATCTGACTTGGCTGTCATTCAGTTCAATGGGTATTATCTACTTTGTGCTATATGTACTCTGTGCCACCCAAAGTACCATATTTCTTTGCATCTAAGATGCCATGTATCACAGCATATGCTTTTAATACAGAGAAAAACAATGTGTCAAGCTGACATGCCATCAATTATAAGATCCATTCAACTTTAGAAACATTAAAATATGAAAAGTTAGTATGCTGTTAAATAAACTGTCCAAAATATGCTCATTTATCTCTATCCCTTTGGAAATGACCAGAGTACAAAACACCTGCTTGTCACATGAAACAAGTGTCTCAATAGGCCTTCCTCAAACTGAGTCTTATCTCCTCTCTGACTCTCTCCACTCACAATTCATTCCCCTCCAAAAACCTGGTGTCTTCTCGAATTGTAAAGTTGACTATGGTATGAATATTGCAGTAACTGTTCTTGGATCTCTTGATAAAATATTAAAAAGGCAGAATTTTATAGATCAGATTATTTCATGCAACTAATCTTTCTAGAACCTGAAGTACAAGCTTTCATATCATGAAATAAACTCTGCAAAATACATATTTTTGTCATGTTTAAAAAACATTTAAGCCATGAGTTATATGAAAAAAAAAAAAAAAAAAAGATTTCATGGCCGATTGTATTTCTAAACACGGCCAGAGCAATACATTCTATCTTAAAGACCTTTTTGCCTGGTCATCTTGAAGCTCTCTATCAAGAAGTGGAGTCTACAATAATTTGTGACAAAAGAAAAGTTATGTCACTTCTCAGATTGCCTTTAGCAGATGAGCAGCTTCTACTTTCCATCTATGTCGGCTGCCATTTCTTTGGAAGACACTTTCGATGCTGTGAGGAAGTCCACACGGCCATGTGGAGTAGAAGCACAGCCACCATTGAAAGTCCCAGGTGAACTCCCAGCCAACAGTCAGCAGCCCCTCCCAGGCATGGACTCAGTCCATTTTTAAAACCTCCCATCCTGACCCATCAGCAGCTAAATGCAGCTAAGTAAACGATCCCAGTGAACACCGCTTGGAGAAGCAGAACTGCGCGGCTGTGCCTGAGTTCCTGGTCTCAGAGTCATGAACAAATTGCTTTTGTTTAAGCCGGTAAATTTGGGGCTACTTTGTAATGCAGCAAGAGATAGTTGAAAACTATTTTCTATTTGGAAATGTTTCATATTTTGTGAAGACAAATGAAAAGAAGAGGTCACATTTATCATCACAAATATCTAGAGAAAGAATCATTTTTAAAATATGATAAAAAGCTGCTAGAGAAAAATGGTACATTTTTAAAAAAGCTAAACAAGCATTATCCCAACACATTTTACAATAATCTTTCAAAAAATAATTCTTCGTATATTCATTTTTATGATGACTGAAAGTGTATGTTAAAAAAAGGTTTTCCCAATGATTCTGTCAGTGATTTTCAGTGGTATAATTAATTGATTTCGAGACTTGCCTAAGTTATGATATTTTGGTACCAAGCTGATTGTAGAAAACACATTATTGAAAACTTTTTCCCAGAATTATAATTTGCTATCACCAAAAATTTAGTGTTATTAGCATATTTGCTTCTGTGCTATACATTGGGGTTGTGGGGAAAATAAATTTTGTTTTGCAGTTATTTTCTTTTTTATTTAATTTTAAAGCAAGCTGGATTAACAAGGAATTAATTGTGTTTCTGCTTTTTGTTGCTTAAATAAAAATTATGGAATTTGATTAAAGAAATATTTTTGGAATAAAAAGCAACAAAATGTTCTGATTTTGTCATTAACAATGGAATAAATAGTGTAAATATCAAGCATAATTTATGAATCAAGACCCTAAAACAGCTGTACATACCTGCCAGGTGTATGTTCACAAAGTAATTATACCAACAATGAGCTGCCAGGCTTTTTCCTTCTACCTCTTAGCTGTGGCTCAAGGCATGGACATCAAGTGGGTATACATGAACCCTGTGCCTGAGGGGAGGAGAATTAGCTAATGTGTAGAAGGATAAAAGAGAGGGTGCTGGAGAAGAGAGGGCATGAGTTCGCCTTTTGTCCTTTTCCAGTCCATCTGTTTTTAGCCCCATAGTCCATGGAAAAGAAAAACTGACAAAAAATAGTTATTCTTGCCAATTTAGGTGTCAAGTTCCCAGGTCCTAAAAATTACAAAATGGCTTCAGGAACATTAATTGATAATTTTTAGTTCTAGCAATTTTCATTTTAGCATCTGACTTCTGAGTCTAGCCTCAATGTTAAATGCAATGAAAGAAACGTATGCAAGGTGTGAAGAGTAGCAAGACATTATTGTCAGATAGTCTGGGATATGATCCAGAAGTCTTCAAGTGCTGGTCCTGTGCTATTTTACCCACCTCATTTTATCAACGCAGGTTATGCTATTGTGAAGATTAAATAGATTTTATGTATATGTGTGTGCAACTTCTGACGTGTTAGCTGACACTCACTAAAATGTAGAATGACAAAACTGTCGGTGCATCAGTGAGACTCCCAAGGTGACTGGGTCAATGCCTGAGCAGAGCACTGGGAATCTGTATCTTCTTGGTGCTGTCGCGAAAGCATCTCTAGTCTGTCTTTCCTTAAAACTTTTCTTGGTATGTCCTGTGGATCTGAGCTCATAAACTCTGATTTAGCAGGGAATTAACGTCAAGACAGCAATATACACTCTCTCTCATGCAAACTACCTTGAAGGCATACTGCAGAGAGACAGAAGAGGAGAATCATGCTGAATATCTTCTAAAGCTGTTTCAATAGTGATCAGGAAATTTGATTTTTCAGGAATTGTGAACTAAAGTATATCATGGAAAGGATAATTTACAGGTTAAATTAAACTGTGTTTATTTTTAGAAACTGTACCACCAGGTCTTAATCTTGATAGAAAGAACCAGGTCAGCAATATAATAACACAATTTTTGAAATATTGATGTTAGCTAATATCATTCTAGCTGCTGTTCAGAACATATTAAAGATGGAGTTACATATTATGTAACACATCAGTGGCCTTGGAAGGTTAGAATGTCCTTGGCACTCGCTGAGATTAATCCTGATTGGTAATTGGAGAGAAATTCCATAGAGTCAGATTAATAGTTCACATTACACCTGTCATGAGTATAGCATAAGTATTATGGTTCAGAAATTCATGCGATGTGATTCTCATGTCATTAATCTCAATAAAAACACAGTTATGGGAAAAGATAGCTTTCCTTAAGAGTGCTTAAGTTATTATGGCATTTGTTAATGTTTTAGGTTTTTAAGATATGATTGGGGAAATAAAGAATAAAAATATTGACAGAACAAAACTTATATTTCGTATGTTGTCAATTGTTCAATTGTTAGCTATAATTATGAAAAAAAGATTTTAACACATACATTGTTAATGGTATACATTATTTTATATTTATGAATAAAATTTAAGAAATTGTAGAATGAGAACATGAGTATTATATCCCATCTAAAGAAATGAGAAAGAAAACCTCTACGAGATAAGTTTTTGCTACCACAAAATTTTTAAAAAAGGCTGTAGTATTTTCATATATCAACTGAATCACAAATATTACCTGTATAGCATAAATATCTATATCATCTCTAGAGTTGTTTCAGCTCCCATAGCTACGTAAGTTGCTCTTGGGCCTCAACATTTTTGACCCCTATAAATGCTCAGTGTTTCATGTGTTTACAACTTTTGCTGTAAAATATAATTTACTTTGATATTGTTAAAAATAACATGTTTCACATTTTAAAGAAACTCTATTCCCTTTGGAATTGGTTGATTAATTTTTACTTTATGAGCTTCTTCACTAATAAATATTTATAATTGTCAGTGTGCTTAGTATATGTTCCTCCCAGAAAAGAAGAAGTTGGCTTTCGAGGGGCTGTAACCCTGGGCATTCTTCTCATAAGATAAGTAGTATTTTGCCAGGCAGATATGAAAGGCACTATCCTAAGCAGAAGGTACAATTTGTACAAAGGCCTGTGATGTGAGACATTAAGGCAATTTCACAAGGCAATGAATAGTTTCACATGACCAGAATATGGTCCCTTCACTACAATTGCGTAGGCCTAGACACTTCTCCCTGTTTTACACTGCTTGGGGAGTTTGATCACAGTTTCCATAATTTTATTTTCACCTTATACTGAATAATAGGAGCTAGGTTTTCCTATCTATACGACTTCGAAAGCTTTCTGATCTTTGCTGTTGCCTTATCAGTAAGAAAAGTTTCCTCATAATTAAAATAATGAGCCCATCTTAGACTGAGAACTCATTTACAAATCATCTTCCACATTTTTTGTCATATATTAGGTTTCTGTGTGGTTTTGTTATTGTATTAGTCTGTTCTTGCTGGGGAGACCTCAGCTATGCTTCCTGTACAATATGTTGAACTGTCATGGCGGGAGGGGAAGGGAAGCAGGCACATCTTCACATGTGCAGAGCAAGAGGAAGAGGGAGGGGCGGAGATGCCACACACTTTTAAACAAGCAAATCTCATGAGAAGTCTATCAGAGGAATGGCACCAAAGGGGAAAATCTGCTCCCATTATCCAATCATCTCCCACCGGGCCCCACTTCCAACATTGGGGATGATAATTCGAAATTTAGGATGGGACACAGATTCGAACCATATCATTCTGTTCCTGGCTCCTCCTAAATCTCATACTCTCTTCACATTGCAAAATACAATCATCCCTTCTCAGCAGTCCCCCGAAGTCTTAACTTACTGTAGCATTAACTCAAAAGTCCACAGTCCAAAGTCTCATCTGAGACAAGGCAAATCCCTTCCACCTATGAGCCTGTAAAATCAAAAGCAAATAAGTTACTTCCAAGATACAATAGAGGTACTGGCATTGGGTAAATAGTTCCACCATAAAAGAAAGAAATTTGCCCAAGGAAAGGGGCTGTAAGCCCCATGAAAGTCCAAAACCTAGCAGGGCAGTTATTAAATCTTACAGCTCCAAAATAATCTCTTTTGACCCCATGTCTCACATTCGGGGAACACTCCTGAGACCTTGGGCAGCTATGGTGGAATATCCTGTCTGAACAGAGTGACTACCATCATCTTCTAGATGGCTCTATTCTGAATTCTATCTAGTTTTTTGATGCTCTTGGAGGTTTTACAAAGGAATAACTGCTGAGCATTTAAATGCAGATGGTACAGTTTTACGTTTTTGTCCCTTAAGCACTGTATCTGAGCACATTCTCTTAATGTAATGTAGAAACAGAAGTAGTCTACCTTGGGTATTCAGTATTCCCTGATCCAGCAAGTGAAATCAATTAGGAGGGATATTTTGAGTAGAAAATGATGATCTGTTGCAACTTTGTCAAAAGTAAAGTGAAATTTCATATTGAGCCTTACATTTTTTTTTCCTGTATAAACGAGAAGTAGATTTGAAACATTGGCTTTCATAGTTAATACTTTTATAATGACTATTACAAAACATTTTTGAATCTAAAAACATAATATATGATTTACCAGTCAGATAGCTTTCCCCACAAAGTGAGTGGAAGTTTCCTGAGAAGATGAATGCGTTCAGGACCCAAGGTAAGAGAAGCTGTGGCCCAAAGAAGGTGAAGGTGAAGGACTGTTTTTCCTCAACAGAAATTTGTATCCTTGGTATTGTTTTAAAAACCAAAACAACACAAATCAAAAATAAAATAATAAAATAAATAAATAAACAAGTAATAAAGCCATTTCCTAAAAGAAAACAGTATTCAAATAGAAAATAAAATGAGACAGTCACAAGAAGAATCGGTGTGAGAACATAACGCCTCTCAACAGGCACTGGAAGCACCCGGCCCCAGTGGTCAATTCTGTTCATTCTTCCTCCTTTTTTTTAGTTTTTATTTTTTGAGACAGAATCTCATTCTGTCACCCAGGCTACAGTGCAGTGGCACGATCTAGGGATCTCGGCTCACTGCAACCTCTGCCTCCCGGGTTCAAGCAATTCTCATTCTCAGCCTCCTGAGTAGCTGGGATTACAGGCATGCCACCCCGCTGAGCTAATTTTTTTTCTTTTTTCTTTTTTTTTTTTCAGTAGAGGTGAGGTTTCACCATGTTAGCCAGACTGGACTTGAATTCTTGGCCTCAAGGGATCCACTCACCTCGGCCCGCAAAGTGCTAGGATTACAAGTCGTGAACCATCTTTCTCTTTTAAGTTTTGAATTACAAAGGATAAACTTTGCTGTCATGTTCTAATGGCATTCAATTGCAAATTGGGAGCATCTCAAGGAAGGAAGAACAGGCCCTATTCAGATCATATTCAAATTGCTTAGTCAACGAAGTGTGTGGAAGTAAGTGTTATACAGACAGTGCAAACACTCATATCATAGCAAACATGGTTTGTCCAGGTAATGTAGCCATTGGTCCCCCCTCACTCCTCTGCTCTCCCAGACTTCCACTGTTGATAGTCACAGGGAGAATTTGTACTCCAATTGAATTGTGCTTTAAAATTACTATATCTCATTATAAAGTGTGAATATCAATGACATATATAAAGAAATAGACAAACTTACTTAGCTGGGAGTCAGGGTTGGGCTTCTTAATCTACCTCTCATTACTTAGTAGATTTGGTGAAATATAAATTGTAAACACTTATTTTATTTATTTTTTTGAGGCAGGGTCTCACTCTGTTACCCAGGCTGGAATAGAGTGGTGTAATCTAGGCTCACTGCAGCCTCTACCTCCTGGGCTCAAGTGATCGTCCTGCCTCAGTCTCCCAAAGTGCTGGGATTACAGGCGTGAGCCACTGCACCCAGCCATTAATACTTACTGAGTAGTTAAGATGTGTCAGTAACTGTCATAATCATTTGTATTAATGAAATTATTCGTTAATAATAAATTAATGGTTATGACAACCTTTTGTGATGGTAGAATTATCATCCCTGTTTAAATTTGAGACATGGTAAAATTGAGATGCAGAGCTATGAATGAATTTGTCAGAGATCTGATAGTCAGCAAAGACGGGTGTAAATTTCAAACGTGGGGCCTGTGTTCTTAGCCATTCAAGAGGGCTAACCCCACTGAGCTTCAGTTGTTTCCATTTCAAAACAGAGAAAATTCTTTCTTCATAGAGCTGTTCAGGTCAAATCTCCTAATCTCTAAGCTTATTTCAAAAGGCATTTCCTTTACAGATAGATCACAAAGTAGATGTTCTTTCCTCCAGGCAGAATCTGGCCCAGGTGACCATGTAGATTGAAGGGTAGAATGAGGTTCCATTGCCTGGCAAACTCATCTGTGACCAAAGTGCATGACTCATTTGGTGGTCTTGAGCACCTCATCCCCTGTCGTAAAACTCATCAACAGTTTTCAGTACCTTAGAGGCTAAATCAAGACTTTATTTTATGCATAGAAATGTCTTCATGATGTGGCCCCTGCCTTCCCGTGACAATTTCCTTTCATCAGTCTTCACTCCATTTATACTGGGTTACTTGTGATTTTTTAATTTGCCCTACACTATTTATATGATCTTTGAGAAGGGCTGCCCTTCTGTCTAGGAAGAGCTCCCCTAACCAGATGCCTAAGTAACTCCTACTGGTTCATCAAATATCAGATCATGCTCTCAGATGCCTTCTTTTATATCCTAATGCCACCAATTCAGAGTCTTCTTTCATAATTTCCTAACACCTTATTGTTGCCTTTATTCATCTCACGTTGGTTTGTAATTATTTTTATATATGTTTCTTCTTTTAGTCTCTGAGGTTTTGGTGGCAGGAGAAACTTTTCTTGTTTTTTTCCATATCCTCAGCAGAACTTGACACACTTAGTAGGGGCTTAGAAAATGATTGATTGACTTAATAAGAATTTTGCAAGTGATCATAGCATAATTCCTTCTCAAAACTAAAATGGAAATGGAAAAAAGGAACTAATAAGTAAATGTAAAAGGGTAAAAACTATTAGGTTTTACTTAGTCTATTTTATTCAGCATGGTGACATACTTGGTTCTATGGTACTTTGATGGGAATATTTCAATTTGTGCTGACCATCCTACTTCACTCTACTTATCTGTATAGAGTTATTTCCTCAGTAATTGTGACTTTCAGCTACTGAAATAATTTAAGTTTCTGTCATTTACAGGCTGCTCAGACTTTTGATTCACAATAGGAACAGCCCAACACAATGAAACGGGATGACAGAAGTGAATTGGTGCTTTCAATTCTGATTTAATTTGATTGCCCAGGGTAGAGAAAGAAAGGTAATTATAGGACCCAGAAAAGTATATCATGACAACGACACTTAATAACTTTCCCAAAGATTTAGTTTTCTTTGGATGATATCTATATTTTATTTCATGGAACAGGGTGGACAAAAATTCTCCAGAGTAAAATTA
Source organism: Rhinopithecus roxellana (assembly GCF_007565055.1). Lineage (NCBI taxonomy): Eukaryota > Metazoa > Chordata > Mammalia > Primates > Cercopithecidae > Rhinopithecus > Rhinopithecus roxellana. The sequence goes on from NC_044566.1 coordinate 7,729,056, forward strand.
TCTCAAGCAAGTGTAATATTTCCTCCCATTGTTCATTAAAGTACATTTGGCACTTATTATATGCTTCCTTATAGTTACATCGCAGTTTTATTCATATATTTTTTGTCTATTTCAATGTATAATTCTTATATATAAAGGACCTGTGAACTATTCGTTGTCATTTATCATTTGTACCTAACATAGCATTTGCCTCTAAAAGAAATTTGTTCAATATAATAATAAAAAATGGAATGTATTGGTCATTTCATGTGTGTTTCACATTATCCGTGAAAATGCAATAATCACCTGGCAAAGCTTTACAGGGACAATGTCCTAATGCACTAAAAATGATTTTATCATTTTAAAGTTGTCGTCAAAATTATTAAATTAATTCTTAGCCTTTAGTTCTGCAGATTGTACTCATTTCTAACAGTTCAATCAAAGTCTTCAAAGATTGAAGTTTGAAAATTCTGCCTCTCATTATGTTATGCTCATATTAATAGGATGTCTTTAGTAGGGAAGGTATTTCCAACCTGCTTGGTACTTTTGGCAAGGTGTCTGTTCAAGGTAAATATACTAATAACACCAAGAGATAACAAAAAGGAACAATCAATGTAAGAAATGTTTAGCTACATAATTCTCTTTCTAAAAAAATGAATATAAAATTTCTAGAACACAGTTAATGTGCAGTAAGATATTGTGCTTGAATTTGGCACTTACATACTCTGTTTAATTATCCCACAGACTTGAATTTTAGGTTTTTAAAAAAATAGTTATAGGTTCAACAGAACTGTTTCATAATTTTAGCTGTAGTTTCAAATAAAAATGATCATTATTGATCATTATCGATCAGTCTAGATAGTAGAGAGATTGCAATTATATTTATGCTCTTCCATGAATGCAAGCAGTCACAAATAATATGACCAATCTAAAAATGTGACTGCACGGTTTCGAATTTTTTTGCATTATATCTTCTTAGTAGTACCATATCTGAAAATAATCAGTTAAAAGAAGAACCACGATTGCAATTTTTATCTCAGGTAATTTTTGTATAGTTTGTCAATGACCAAAGGCACAATGTAATATGGCCAAAGCTATGTTTTAGAAATACAGGAATAAACAGCAGTGTTTAAAATTTAGAATGTAGGAAAAAAATCAGAGATAATCATTTAACAGTGAATATTGTCAAAATTGCTCAATTCTTATTAAATCTTACTCCAATAATAAAATCTCTGTGCTTTAGCTGTTGTGGTTAGATCATTTATATTTAATGTATTGATGTTACTGGATTAAATTTTACCTCTGTCTTCTTACTAGCTGTTTTCTATTTTTTCCATTGTTCTTTCTTTTCCCTCTTTATCTGCAGTTTCTGGTCTTGAGGATTTTTTTGGGGGGTGGGGATTTCCAGTTTAATCTTCTCTATTGGCTTATTTATTTATTATTATTCTTTTGAAATTTTGGGACAGCATATTAGCTTATTTCTAATACTACTTTTATAAAATCAGTATTTGGTTGTCTTAGGATTTATAGTATACTGTGATAAATAATCTGTCTAAACTCAAGTAATGTTACACAGCTTCATATGTAGTGTAAGAACCTGATAGATTATATTCTCAATTCTGTTTCCCCATTTCTTGTGCCATTTTTATAATATATTTTAGTTTTAAATATTCTATAAAAACATAATACTTTGATACAAAATTTATCTTAATGAGCAGTTACTTTTAGAGCAATAAAAAAAATAAGCAAAATATACTTTATTCCATTCTGGTATTCTAATTCTTCAAATGAGTCAAATTTTCTGGTGATGCCAGCTGATACAAAATTTTTATTCAACATTTCTTATGCATGAGATCTCCAGGCAATTGATTTTTTCATTTTCTGTTTGTGCAAGTCTTTGTTTTTTCTTCATTTTTGAAATTTTGAAATTTTACTTGCTTGTTTTCAATTTGTACATCAAATTCTAGGTTAGGAGTTTTGCTTTTCTTTTATATATTTAAAGAGTTCACAACTTTGACTTCTTGCTGCTGTGCCTGCTGACAAGAAATATGCTCTAACTCTTATTTTTAGTCCCGTATAGATAATGTGGTTTTTTTTTTGTTTTTTTTTTTTTTTTTTTTTTTTTTTAAATCCAGTTACGTCTAAAATTTTCTCTTGTCTTTGGGATTCAGCAGTTTGAATGCCTAGGTTTTGTCATTTTCATTTTGTTTTGTTCTGTTTGAATATTTGTTAGTTTTGGTTTTCTCTGTGACCTTTGGGCCTCTGGTATGCTGTCTGCCAATAATTTCTAAAATTCTCAGTTATTATTTCATCCGATATTTATTCTGTGCTGTGCACACTTTTTTCTCAGAAGAATTCAATTACAAATACATTGGACTGTTTGATATTGTCTCACAGCTCTTGAATCCTCTGTTATTTCTATTTCAATGTTTTTCTCTTTAAATTTTCATTTAGGTAACTCCTGCTTTCTTACTTTCCAGCTCACTGATTATTTCCTATTATGAATTAAGTCTAATCATAAGTAAAATAAATTTTACTTATGAGATATAGACAAAAAATGAGCATCATTTCTAACCCTAAAACATGAAGAAAATCTGGACAAGATATAAATTAAACAAGTAACATAAATTCTTCGTCTCTAAGTGCGTTTTTAAAAAATATATTTCCATTTAATTCTCTCTTATACTTTCCATTTTTTATTGAAATTACCTCTGTGAACTTGTGTATTATCTATCTTTTCCATGAGAACCTTTAATCTCTTATTGTAGTAATTTTAAGTTCTTTTTCTGATGGTTCTAATATTTTTCGTATCTTAGTCTAGTTTGGATAGTTGCTTTGAATCTTCAGACTGTATTTGCTTTTACCTTTTTAGTTACATCTCAAATGGTTTTGTTGAAAGATGGACATGTGTAAAATTGTAGATGATGAGGGCTTTGTTTTGGTTTGGTTTGGTTTGGTTTGGTTTTTAAACGAGAGGCATTGGATATGTGTATCCTTTTCTTAGGCCTTAGCTGTCTATTTTGTGTTCACCCTCTTAGCAGCAAGACAGTATTTCACGTGCTCTCCACTGAGGTCTCCGTGTCTGGCTGACAGTCTCCCTTTGGTTTACTCCTCAGAGAGAATTTGTCTCATGCAGCTCTCCCAGCTGTCATTTCCACTCAGTGCTTGTTAGTGTGGTGAGGAGAGAGGAACGCAGTGCGCATTTTTAAAGATCCAGTTTTAGGCAGACCTCTTTTTTTGTTTGTTTGTTTTACTATACTTTAAGTTCTAGGGTACATGTGCACAACGTGCAGGTTTGTTACATATGTATCCATGTGCCATGTTGGTGTGCTGCAGACCTCTTAAACCTGAGTCTGCAGATGTGGCTTTCACAAGGATTCCTGTCCCTTTTTCCTAAGTGATGCTAAAACTACTAGGGATTCCTCCTCCAGGGAAAGAGCTTATTTCTGTTGTTGCTGTTTGTTCATTACCCCAGGATGCAATAGTGTCTGCCCTCAGGATAATGGTTTTGATTTTTGATTTTGTTTTTGCTTTTATTTCCCTCTGAAGATAAAGACATTTATTTCACAGGGGTGATAAGACTGCCCGCTGTTATTTTTCCTTACCTCTTCTCTCTAAGGCAGAAGCTTTCTCAGCATTCTTTCCAGCTATGAACACCTGTTAGGGTTCCTGTAAAAAATAAGCTTACAGAACAGGTGAATCCCCTGTGCCATGACAGCCAGGGATTTTTCATCCTGACTCATACTTGCTTTCTTTAACTTATCAAACATTTCCAGCTGAATATTCATACCTGTCTATATGACATGTGGGGGTATCTGTCTCAAATAACCAAATTCTCTGGTCCTGTTTCTTCCTTCATTCACTGGTCTCTTCCAGATACTGAGTTTCTACTCTGCAAGGTCAGTTATCTGATGGTTTCTAGGAAATTCTTAAATTTGTATCTTGTCCAGATGTTTTTCATGTTTTAAGTTTAAAAATTATGCTCATTTGTTGTCTATATCTCAGGATAAAAACCAGAAATCTCTGAATAATTCATTCATTCATTCGTGTTTTACTGTGAAACATTTCACCTTTCATTAGGTGAAATTGATCATCAATATGTAGCAAAATAGCCACTTGTATGCATCTTGTCACACATAGAGTTTAGTATGCAATGTAATTACTGCTTTAGAAAGAACTCTAAAATATTATTAGATCACGTATAGTTTCCCAGAATAATCTAGATATATTGTTTATATGTATATATAAAACTTATAAATGTGAAATTGATTAATTGGCATATCGTTCCTCTACACATTAATTGATACAAAGATAAGATTCAAAATTGTGTTCCATCCGTTTTCCCCATGTGGGTCACTAGAATTTGCATTTTTAGTATTTTTCTTCGCTCTTCTTTGTACCCATACATGTTTTTACTTCTTTTGCTGCCTTACTATTTTTCTTATCACGTTCTGTTGTTTTGCCTGCCTTCTCATAAGCTAACTGAAAATCTTTCCAGAATATCATTGAACATAAATATTTCCTAAAAAAACACACTTTATGAGGGAATAGTAAAGAAATGAAAGAAGGAGGGGAAGAAGAGAAAAGCAGTCATAAGATAGTATATTGTATGTTGTAGGAAATAAATATAATGAATATAAGATATTTGTTTGCAGATAAAAAAGTTAACATCAATTGTATTTTTTAGCCAAAACTTGGAAAATTCTAAAGCACCTAGAAGGGAAGAAAAAAAATAAAAATAACTTTCATTGATGACACATTTTAAAAGTCAACATTATCTTCAATAATTTAGTTAACAGTAGGTAAGTTTCTGTCTTGTCAATAATACAATAGTACAGCATGAGGATGACACACTGAGTAGACATGAAGACCAGCACTAATACAATATTGAGGTGAATGGAAAATAGTGTTGGGAATTTGCAAGGGGCAGACTGTTAGTCACATAACCTTTGTTCCTCTTCTTTAACCTGTCACTAGTGGTGTGACTAGGTCAAGTTACTTAATCTTTCTGAGTTTTGTTTTCTTCTTTGATAATATGATGGATTCAGATCTGAGTGTCATTACGTTTTCAAAATCTATAGCTGCAACTTAAATGTAGGTTAGCACAGGAAGGGTCAGGCAAAGACCATAATGCCAAGCTGAGGGTTTTGGTCTTGATCCTCTAGTAGGTGGAAAGTATTGATGGTGTCTGAGCAGGAGGTTATCTGAAGTATTGAAGGAAAGTGTTAGCTTGGAAGGAGAATGGCTAGAGTGTGAGTGAACTGTTGCAGGTGTGGAGCGAGGGCCTGGACTAGTCATGCAGTGATGGAAAGGGCAGAATCGGGAGCACCATCGAATAACAGTAGTCTCTGTAATTATGCTAAATTTCATACAAGAAGAGGGGTGAAGGGCCATGATTTGGGGGAAGGTCAATACTTCAAATGTCTTAGGTATGTGTATCTACACACCTATGGCACACTGTCCTTCTGTCCCTGCCTATATGTGTCCCATATGTTTCTGTAATTAAATACCAGAAGTTTCACAACCATATCATTGAATTACTATAAACGAACATTCAGTTTTACATTTTTAGAGTGGTCTGAGTTTTGAAGGTCTGACTTTCAGTGTTGCTGAGATGTCACATGTAACAACTGGTATTTAGGAAGGAAATCAAGGCTGTTTTTCAAACTGCCCCTCCAAACTGCATGATGTCTCCCTATAATAACATTTATATATGCCAAAACATACCATTCATACCCATTTCTTACTGATTGATGCAATAGCCTGGCTTATGAGTATGACCGTAATCCTCAGCTCAATGGGACGCTGGTTTATATCTTCTGTTGGTAACACCTACTGTTGACTCTCAGAAGTGTTGAGGCTTTTGTCCATAATTATATAAACAATGCTATTTAAAACAATTCAATATTAGCTAGCTTTCACTGTTCATTTTTCTGTTAAACAAATTTATGACATTCCATTATATGTACTCTGTGATGGAGAACCACTAGTCTAAGGTATGCACAAACTATTCTGAGGATATTCTAAACTACTTTTAAGGCATATTATAAATACTCTTGTCTCACTTCAAATCTGCATTTCACTCTTCCTTCTCCAACACAAAGAATCATGCAATTTGAGTTTTCCCAGGTGACTGATATTAGATACGGGGTGTGGTTGGCAGACTAATGGCTTCCCAAAGCTGTCCACATTTGTTCCCAGAATCGGTAAATATGTATGTTACATGGCAAGAGAAATTGAGGTTGCAGATGGATTTCAGGTTGCTAGTAGACTGATGTGAAAATGGGGAGATTAGCCTGGATTAACTGAGAGGGCCCACTGTAATCACAAGAGTCCTTCTTTAGGAAAGAGGTTGGAAAGACAGGTCAGCGTGATGCAGTATGATGAGAATTCCACCTGATGTTGACAGCTTTGAAATGGAGGAAGACAGCAATGGGCCAAGGCATATGGAACCCATGGAAAGGGTTCTGGGATTCCTCCAAAGAGCTTCCAGGAGAAAACATGGCCTTGAAGAAACCTTGAGTGAAGCCCAGTGAAACCCACTGTGGTCTTCTGACCTCCAGAACTCTCAGACATTACAATTCTGTGGTTTTAGCCAATATATTTGTAGTAATTTGTTACAGCACTGATAGGTAAGTAACACACAAGACTATGAAACACTCATCGGAATTTTTAAACAGTGTCAATGATGTTATTTATGTCATTCAGTGTCTGTCTACAAAGAAGATTCAAAATAAGCTTCTCTTTGACCTTGGGGTCAGGAAGAGGATCGTTTATTTTAATGAATTGATTTGCTTTCTATTAGTAGATAATAAAATCTACATAATTGTTTTCTCCTATTTTCCCCAGAATCTAGAAAAGCAAAAATTAGATTTTATGGTTAAGTATTATGTCATTTATAATCTTTATTTATAACTATACATTTTCTCTTCTCATTTTTAAAATTAAGGATTAATTTTTACTCAGGGTAATAACTATTATATTTATATTATCACTATAAACATCTTTGAAACAATTTGTAAAGTAAAAGGATAAGAATAAATTAAAATATAATTTTATTCTAACTGATTAGGTATAGATAATCAATTTCTAAATAATAGACAGCCATAAATATCAGTCTTATCCAACATATACATTTGGAGTTGGCCATGTATTTACATTAAGATGATTAAAAATGAGAAAATAAAAAACAAATGTGGTAATAACTATTTTCAAATTACAATTTTCTTTGTTTATTCTTATACAAGGGGTCAATATGTTAAGTTAGGGGTCAGATAATATGAGTCCAACCATACTTTGACTACATTAATCAGTCACAGTTTATTGTTTTGTCTCTGGGGTTTAATTAAACTTGTATTCAGGATAGAATGAAAATATAAACATTCCTTGTTCAACAACTTCTCTGAATCTCTTCTACCTATGAAACATCACATATACTATTTAGCTGGCTACTGAAGTTTATAAGTATCTAGAATCTTTTTATTCAAATCTACATTAAATTACTTTCGTGTACTGAGTTCAGTTATAAATTTTCACACCAACTCTAATACAGAGTCAACAGAATTTTTCTTTCCTTGTATTCACATGAGAAGGTGGGTGGCCAAGAGCATAAGAGCATTCTCTAGAACACCGTAGAGTTGGGTGGCCCACTGAGGTCCAGACAGCAAGCTCTGTGGAAACCAGAGAGTGGGAAGATCAGGCCTACCTGGCGTTTCAGGAAGTGGATCCTAGCTGAGTTGATCAAAGGCTTACGATCTTTAATGAGAAGTAGGGTTTTTGCTTGGATACATGTAGTATTAAGAAACGTGGCTCTGCTGCATAAGCAAACGTGTTGTAGTGGAGGCAACGTACATACCAGAACTTTGGTTTTGGAAATTTTACTTTGGAGGATATCAACAAGATAAGAAGAAATAGACCAAGACCCAAAGTTCATAAAGAAATCATCCACAAAAAGTTCTCACTCGCTGTGAATGAAATTTTTTGTAACTGCTAGTTTCTCAGCGTCCTGATCTTTACTCATTTATTTATGTATAAAAATAAAAATACATAAATATAGGATAAACTAGTTACTCCATTGAACCACTGAACATTCAGGGCAATAAATGTAATTTTTTTAAACTTATAACTTCTGAAAAAAGAAAGAAAGTATAAGCACAGCAATAACTTACTACTGAATCAAGTTTCAGTTTTTTAGTTTAGTTGAAATAACCCTTGTTACTTACAACTGATCCTAGAATGTATAAACTTACCCCAGGCAGATTTTTAAAAAAATCTCTGAGTAACTGATTTGTTAATTAATTATGTTAGATATTAGAAGAAAAATATGGCAGTTTTATCTACAAAGAAACACTATTGGGTTTGAATATTTTTAAGTACTGTATGTGTCATCACGTGCATTCATTCTTCTGCTTATATGTGTATATACACATGCCTACATATATATAATTATCTTTTTTAATAAAAAAATCAAATGAAATGCATGTATACTTACTGGCCTTAATTGTGGATGTGTCATATCAGAGTACATTATTTATTTACTTAGCTCTAGAGCATAACAAAAATCCTTGGGACATTATAGGTGCTTAATAAATATTTTGTAAACAGATCTGAATAACTGCATTCCAGCTTCTCCGCAATGTTATTGCTTTAAGTATATACAGCTTTTAATGAGTCCAACCCCCACTTGAGTTCTTCCCCCTCCCCCAGGATAATCATCTCAGTTTCTTCAACTATTTATTATATGACAAGGTGTTTGTCAATCTCTTACCTGCTTTATTCTTATTTTCAAATGCTTACAGATCTTTAAGAAACTCAGTAGCTACCTTTTAGTCTCACAATAGATATAAAACTATGCATTCTGTAAAACTATGCATTGCTTTAAGAGAATATTGAAAAAAATGGAAATCATAGCCTATATTTCTAATAGTCCGCATACTAGCGAAAATAAAACAAAGACTTAGGATTTTAGCAGGGTCTGAAAATCATAAGGCCATATGGAGTAGCATGACAAATTATCAGAGTTTCAAATACGTTTTAGGTACTCATATGTAATATAACCTCAGTTAAGTGATTATTCTAATATTTCAGCCAGATTCATTTAATTTATAGGTTTTCATCCAGCAACTATTTTGTATCATTGGAGGCATGTTTGAATGTCCCTATTGGTGTTGGGGAATGCTACTGTCAGTTAGTGGGACAAAGCCAGATGCTGCCAACTCTCTCATGTGTATCTAACAGCACTCTACCACAAAGAACTTTTGAGCCTGCAATACAATAGTACCAACCTGGACAAACTGATATATTTCTATTATAGTTTTGCTTTCAAGCATACATTTTTAGCTGTATTAGTAAATGAAAGATTTGAAAGAAAGTCTTCATATAAATTTATTGTATCACTCAATTTCTTAATACAAAACTAGATGCTGGTACTTATTCAATACTGTAATCTTGTTGCCTTTGAAGTTTCATTAGTTCCAAACTTATAAATCAATGAGTCACTTGATATCAGAACGGTACTTCTTGGTATTTTCTAAGCGACCTTTTGCATTATTAGCAAGTGTGGGATATGTTCTCACCTTCGTTTACATTTATGGAGGAGCCATTTATGATTCTACTACATTATATTGTACTCCAGAGAGAGCTCCTGTTCTTCCCAAATCATGAAAAACAGAATTAGACACCAGTAACATTGGATTCATTTCATGTCTTCTCATTGTATGATATCTCTTATGAATAAATGAAGTTCAGTTACATAATCTCCTAACTAAATTTATATTAGTTCTCTGTTAGAATGTCTCTTGATGTCTGAAGGAATTATTAATCACAGCAAATCTATTAATGAAAAGAAAACCAGAAAATTATCCATTCATCTGTCTATAAGGCCATCTTTGGCTTGCTTTGATTTTTCTTTGCAATATATCATCGTTTCTTTTTCCGATCAGCTTGGCCATCTGAAAGTATTTCACGGCGTTTTTCATGTACGTAATATAATACACTTTGAAGGGGACTGAAATCGTATATGCTTCCACACGTAAGAAGATGAGAGGTAGAACAGAGAGCTCCATGTCTTTGTCTAGATCATTTAGTTGTAGGTGTTAATTTGCCAAGGTATTTCTCAATTACTGCTCGGCCCTAAGCATGGTACTCTCTTATTGGATAAGTATTTATGAAGAGGTTTAAAGAAAATATATCACTGGTGAATGTTTACTCAGTGTTTCATGTTTGATCTTTTTGATACAATCTTTCTAGTGAAGCTGGAATCTATTTTCAATGAGTGCATATGAATGCTGCACACGTTCTGCGGCCTAACAGATGCCATCTGTAAAAGCATTTACTTTAAATTAGTGGAATAAGTAATCAAAAGGGCTTTGTACTTAATGCAAAACTTTTGGTGACTATTAAATGCTCATTAGAGGGTGTTTTTGCTGTATGACTGTCAAAATCAGCAGGACGTTTATGTTAGATTTCCTGAGTGGGTCAAGATTGAATATGATTTTACAACCTAAATAACATAAATGAATGCAGGTTATTTCAGCATCTCCAGATGTTTTTTAAACTCTTTGCCCCTAAACCCAAAACTTAGTGCCATTTCAAATTCTGCAATGGTATTTTAGTGAATATTTTTAAAATTAAGTATTTGTCATCTTTAGATAAATAGGCTACTTTTTCATACTGCTAACATTTATAAATTTAAAAAAAAGATATTATTGGTATTGCTAAATATACTCTAACCCATCTTTTATGGAAATATATCCCCCAGAGAATTAGATAATATTAAATCAACTCAACTATGCATTTATTACAATAGCTAATTATTTAAAAAATTTTAATTGTCTTATGATGGCTTTTTTGGTAGATTTTGTATGTGTTGCCATTTGATTGAATCTCTGGAAATATGTTCTTATTATCAATTTGTTTTTAATTAAGCATTCAATAGCTGTCTTGTTTAATCTAGTGAGATGAATCTATTATTCTCAGAATTGTTATTTGCATAGTATAGTACCATGCACATGACTTGTACTGTATAATGAGAATAAATGTTTAACGCAAATCAAGGTTCTCACACTGAAAAAAATAAATCTTAGATCTATTAACCAAAACTATATATGATCTAATTATAAAAAATAATTTTTAAGACCCTTCCTGCATTATAGAAGTGGAAAGAAGATTATCCAAGAATCCAGAAGGTCACACTCAACTTGCTTGCAGGCAGGCTTGCACTTGAAGCAGTTAGACCAGCGCTGATGTGTAAGTACAGAACAGCGAAGTTCAACTGAGCAATAAAAGCTGGACAATGTAGAAAAAAATAATAATAACATGAGATCTGCATAAAGCCACCTTCTTCCATTGTTTTTTAAACTGGGAAATCCTCTATTCCAGTTTTGAAAATCTTTCCCATGCAGCGTGGTTGTTTTACTTCCTATGTTTTCCAAATGAGAACTATTTTTCTGATTCGTATAACTCTAATCAGTCATTAGTTTTGTCTCTGTTGGCTCACATATACAATAGTCTCAAACAGAAGAGGGGGCAATCATCCTAACTATGTTCCTCTTGCAAAAGTCTATTTTCTCTAGGTCAATATGAATAGCTTCTTGCTGTCATATGCCATTGCCTTTTCTAACATAGATTCACAAGGTAAAAATGTTTCATCCTCCTGTGAACTGGGTTCACTTACAATTAGCTTCTAGGAGGGCAAAATTATTTTCAGGAGGGGTTATAGAAACTGCAATTAGTTTCTGTGCCTGTGTGAGCTAGAGGGGTTGATTATATTCGTATAAAGGACACGGAAAATGGAGATAAATCCTACGTACACAGGCTGAAATGTGTCCTCATTCTATTAATGGCTGTCACCTGCTGGAAATGGAAGTAGGTGCATCTTCGTACAATTATTTCTTAATTATTAATTTATTTCAAGTATCCATTCAATAGCAGCTTCATTGTTTGGATACAACACTTCAAAAAATGTATTCTTCATCTTAAGCCCCTCACTCTATTGGGAAAGATACTTGAGTAAGCACAGTTCCAGGGCAGTGATAGAATTAATTGAGCGCACTGATACATGTGATAGTAGAATGTTACCACAAAAACTAGGTGCTTATAAAACACAATCTGATGAGTAGCCTAAAAAGTGGCAACAGAGGAGCTATTTCTTAAAGGAAGACAAGTAATAAAGCAAATTACAAGTCAAGAGGTAGAAGGTGAAATCTTTCCTTTGTAGCAAAAGGAGAATTATGCTTCAAGACATGGAGATGAGATTTCCTACTTACAATATGTCTCTAATATTCAAATGAAATGGATCACTTTATATGCCTGCCTTTCTATTTGGTAAACAAATTAGACAATCTGATACATTTCAGCTTCTTAATCCATAGGGTAATTAGTGCAGCAGAAGACCAATCACATGATCTCACACTCACATGATGTAGCCTGTTGTAGAATATCTCCATAAAACTTTCTCAACCTGTTCATATTTAAGTGAGGAAAACAATCATATTAAAAAAGAAAGAGGCTGAGCACGGTGGCTCAGGCCTGTAATCCCAGCACTTTGGGAGGCCAAGGCGGGCGGATCACGAGGTCAGGAGATCGGGACCACCCTGGCTAACAGGATGAAACCCTGCCTCTACTAAAAATACAAAAATTAGCCGGGTGTGGTGGGTGCCTGTAGTCCCAGCTACTCGGGAGACTGAGACAGGAGAATGGCGTGAACCGGAGAAGCAGAGCTTGCAGTGAGCCGAGATTGGGCCACTGCACTCCAGCCTGGAAGACAGAGCGAGACTCTGTCTCAAAAAAAAAAAAAAAAAAATTAATTAATTAATTAAAAACAAAGAGAAAAAGGAGGACGTAGAGAGAAAAAAAAAGAGAACCCAAAAAGTCGCACAAGACTTTGCGCTGGAAGCTTTAAAAAATAGTCAACGCCTTGGGAAATGAGCACGTGAGGAAAAAAATTAGATTATAATCTACTATTTCAAATATTTCAGTCATGATGGAACTGTGTTTTGGAGACTCTTTAAGGAGATTCGCATTATCAAATGGTGGTAAAAATTATTTCCTTGAAACATTTATAAAACAAAACAGTGAACAAACTTATAAAATAAGGTAAATTCTTTCAATGGACAAAGAACAAAACAGAGGAACTCCCATGTCTGTATTTTTGACAATTTAGAAATAAGTTAGCACTGTAATATTTACGCTTTCTTCATCTTTTCTCCACATAGAGAAAGAAATAATTTGAAAAATGTAGTCACCGTATACCACCGAATCCTAGCAGAAAGACAAGTTTGGATTGGTTTGTCTTCACAGGTAATTCTGCACTTTGAAAAAGCTTGGAGTACCAGACTATGAATATGACATCAGGGACATCTCATTTTGAGTTAGAGGCCAGTAAACAATCCCATTCCCATTTAGAACGAATGTAAATATTTTAACATAAAAAGAGTTGTGTTAGCAAATATTCCGCAGATTTTTCTCATCGGAAGGAAAAAAGCTGAATGGTATTTTTCAAGAGTATAGCAAAGAAATTTAGCTGTAGAATTTCTCACATAATGGCACTATCCTGATTGTAAGGTCGTAGGGCAATGTCCTATAGAGTGGGAGATGACTCCTTTGACTGTCAACTCCTCTTTCCAACAAACACTGGGACAAGCATTGTGACCCTCAGCCCCTTGCTCTAAACTGGAAGACAGCTTCCTGGAGCAGGACCGGGTCTTATGACCCTCAAGTTAGCCCCAGGTCCTCCTGCTCTGTCACATCCACATGGGTGTGCAGGAAGCTCAGGGACCTCAGTCCCTCCCTGGTAACAAAAAGACATCAGAACAAATGTATTTCTATCCAATTTCAATGAAAACAGATCTGCATAGTTCTCATTGTTAACTTCTTTATTTCTTCTTGTTCTCGAAGAGGTACCCTTCCTATTTAGGTCTTTATTTTTCATCTGTGATCTACATCCTATCTTCTCCTGAGAACTTTGACATTTTGCTCCCACATCCTGTCACATCTGAATATTAAATCTCTCTTTCCCTATGCTGTTGCTTTCTCACCCTCAGTAAGTAAAGGTACTCATGTCTACCATTTCTGCACCCGCAATACTCTATGGAGGAAATATAAATGTGCCTGCATATCTGGTATATGTCAGGTAAAAATAAATGTCAATGCTCTAATACCTTGGACTGGAGCCCTTGTCAGAAGACTGGTGTTGTGAAGGACTAAATTTTCTGTCGTCACCAAGAAGTACCAGGCCCCATGTTGGATGCCTTATAAATAATCGAATCTGAGACTTACAATAATGTTGTGGAAGCCTTCTTCATGCCATTAAGGAAACAGAGGACTGCAGAGATTTTGTAAAATATTTAAGGTCGCACAACTATCAAATGATTGGGAAAGATTTTTGTCCAGGTGTAGGACATTTCCTAAAGCAGAAAACAGTGCCAAATATTATTTACATGTCTTCATGCACTATTTTCTTCTCTTTCTTCTCTTGTTAACTCAGACGCAGTAAAATGTTACTGCATTTTTACATTTAAATAGACTTTAAAAATATTCCCTGTAATAAACGGAGAAGTACACGAAAAGCACTTCTGCTTCATCTCAAATTCTGATTGTTGTCTGGGGATAATAGCATGTTCTTGAGTTACAAGCTGAACTAGCAGTTTTAATCACAGAGCACCATGTTTACATGAAAGAATGCTTGACAGATAAATGACCTTTATCAGGGATTCAGTGTATGTCGACATATTTTCAAATTGAATAAAATGAGCATGTCACTTCAAGGATAACTACTTAGATGATCAACTATCAATTATAAAATTTCGGTTACCAATCAAAATTAGAATAAAAAAATTGTCTTGGTCACCATGAGCTTGCTAGTTACCCAAAACTTAAAGAATTTTTAGTGAAGATTGTTGACATTAACATGTGCTATTGTTTTTTCTATCGTATAAGGACATGTGTCAATGTTGGGAGATTAGCCCTAAGTGAGTAAACCAATATTTTCATAACGAATAGTGCACATTGCTACAAAATTATGCACGCATAAAGATCTATTCAAAGTGAAAGCTGGATATTAACAGACCAATGGATTTAATAGAAAAAACTATAAAAAGTTTATAAACTTTCGGATTCTACATAGCAACAAGCTTAAGATACTACCACTTAATGAGTTTGGGTACAGCATCCAAGAAGAGTATCTTTAATTATCTGAAAAGACAAGTAAATATTACTCTCTTCCAACTATGTATCTGTGTGAGGCCGTTTTCCTTAACATACTTCACTCAGAACAACATATTGAAGCAGATTGGAAGCAGAAGTCGATATAAGAACCCAGCTGCCTTTTATTAAGCAAGACATTAAAGAGATTTGCAAAAATGTGAAACAGTGTCACTCTCCTAAGTGAATTCTTTTGTTTTTGAAAAAAATAGTTACTTTACAATATATTATTTATATTAATACATAATGAGGATGCTACTCTTTTAAAAAGTTACTATTTCAAAAAATTACCAATTTTAATTATGAAACAATAAATATTGATGATATAACCCATAAAAACAAAAGCTCTTGAGTCTTCGATAAATTTTAAGAATCTAAAGAGGTTCTGACTTCAAAAATTTGAGAATCCCTGAGTATTACTTTTCGAGGACTGCCATAAAAAATCACTACAAACTGGATGGCCTGAAACAACAGAAATTTAGTCTCTCATGATTCTGGAGGTGAGAAATCTGAGTTCCAAATGCACTCTTTGAAGTTCAGGGGAGACTCTGCCCCCATGTCTTTGTTTTGGCTTCTGCTGTTGCTAGCAATCCTTACCATTCTCTGGCTTGCGGTTTCTTAAATCCAGTCTCTGACGTCTTCTCTCCGTGTGTCTGTGTATCCACATGGCATTCTTCTCTCTCTCTCTCTCTCTCTGTGTGTGTGTGTGTGTGTGTCCCTGTCTCCTCTCTCAGGGACCCCAGTCATTTTGGGTTAATAGCCCAGTCTACTCCAGTATGATGTCATCTTAATTATATCTGCAAAGGCTCTATTATCAGATAAGGTCACATTTATAGACACTAGGAATTAAGACTTCAGCACATCTTTTGCAGAGAAAAAAAATCAACCCATAAATGCTGTTTTACAGAAAGCCCACTTACACTGGGACAAATTGACTTCAACCCATTTTTTACTTTACTTTTGCAGATATTTGCTTGTAAACAAATACTGTTGGGATTATTTTGACTTGTTTATTTTCTACATATTTTCAGTGCTCGGCACATAGGTGGAACACAATAAATGATTGCTCACTGAATGGACTGATGAATTAATTGATTAATGTTACATTGTAAGAGATCCTGGAGATGCTTTGGTTATTGCATTTTTCAGGATCGCCTGAGACCTCATTTAAGAATTTTTTTTCATTCGTTCTCTGAAAGAGTTCCCTATTTGATTTCCTTTGGGTGAGGCAATGCGATAAATAGGATGAACACAGAATTTAGAGATAGATTTACCTGCCTTATAATATGAAGCCTACCATTCACTTAGATATACAATTTTGAGCCTATTATTATTCATTCTTCAGCCTGATTCCTGCTTCGTAAAAAATACAAGTAAAATTCCTGCCTACAGAAGTTGTGTAAACATTAAATTAAATTTTATATATAAATGTGTGTATATATGTATATACACAGTATATACATACAAAGTCTAATGCAGAGTTTCAAATTTGATTGCTTTGAAGAATCTACTATAAATTGTGTAAATCTGGGCAGGAGCCCAGGCATCTGTACTTTTGAAAGGTCTTCAGATGATGATGGTGTGTAGATTGTTTTGAGAACAACTGGTGCCGTGCATCAGCAACACAAAGAATATAAAGCTGCTTACAAACACTTGTGTGGAATAGATGCCAACTCATTAACATTTTTTGGGCATCAGAAGCATTAGGGTAAGTCTCAAGTAGGGTGAACACAGTTCAGGGTCAAATTATATATAGTAATATCTGAAGGATTTCTTGATAAGAGACAATTTGTTGGTGGTGGTGGTGTTGGTTTTGTTTTTAAAAAAGAAATTTGTGGGCCGGGTGCAGTGACTCACGCCTGTAATCCCAATACTTTGGGAGGCTGAGGTGGGTGGATCACGAGGTCAAGGAATCGAGACCATCCTGGCCAACACGGTGAAATCCTGTCTCTACCAAAAATACAAAAATTAGCCGGGCATGTTGGCAGGCGCCTGCAGTCCCAGCTACTCAGGAGGCTGAGGCAGAGGAATCACTTGAACCCGGGAGATGGAGGTTACAGTGAGCCAAGATTGCACCACTGCACTCCAGCCTGGCGACAGAGCGAGACTGCGTCTCAAAAAAAGAAGAAAAGAAATTTGCTTAGACTGATCAAACCTATGCCCTGTTCTTCCCAGTATAGAGCTGTTTTTTGACCGGAACACGGACTGAAAGTGCATCTCATGTTCTAGAGGCCATGGCAACTTGCGGCACATAAGATCACCACCTTCTTGGTAGGGATAGCACTCTTCCCACAATTTGAACTTTAGAATATTGTGTAGGCTGTAACACTACCTTGCTCAGTGCTTGGCATACATTAGGTGCTTAACAATGATTAGAATCCCTTCACGATAATTGTCTTGTTGGTATGAAAATACAATTTTAAAAATGGAAAAGTAAAACAAACCTCTACTTTAGAACGTAGCGTGCTAAAACATCCAGTAAGGAGTATTTATTTATTTATTATTTATTTATTTATTTATTTTTTTTTTCTGACGCTCCTGGGCCTGCAGTGGAGAACAATGAGTCAGCAGTATTTCCTACTTTTCTAAGGTAGTAAGAAGAATGCTGAAGCGATGCACTTAAAGCCAATTATTAGTAACTTAAATGGCATTCCAAGAGAACAGAGAATCTAAACTCAGTGCTTACGTTTTAAAAACAATGAAGCAAAGCTATAATGTTGGCACACTTTGCAGCACTTTGTTCTCTATTTGTCTACACATTTCAGGAAAATGTTTCTGGTTTGAAAGTTCAAAACAAGCTAAAGCTTCAAACGGCGGCTGCAAGGTTCTTTATTCTTTTGTTTTAATGGTAGCATAACAACATAGAACATCTGAGTTCATGCTGTACAGTGACATCCTTTGGCCCTTTCTCATAGACATTTATGCCTGGTATTCTTAAATAAACCATAAAATTTGGTATGTTTTTTCTCTGACAGGATACGTTTGAGATATTGCTGTAAGATGTAATCAAATTTTAAAGGCGGTAGGAGCCCTAAAGAAGGAAGAACCATTCACGTTTTCTAATCACAGCCATGTGAGTAATGGCGTTTGACGACTCGGGAAGGCCTGCTAAGTTTTAGTACTTGTCTGAAACTAGCTATCACGTGATTGCTTAGCTGCCTGGTCTTTTTAAGGTTGCCTGAAAGGGCTCTGCTGTAAACTTACTTATTTATCCTATTTATTGGATGCACCCACATCACATAATAGTCTCTGGGTACATTTACAAGGGTAATAAAAGAGGCTATACAATTCTCTCTTAGCAATTGGATAGAGTACGTAGAGTTCAAAGGAGATACAAGTGTATGTAATTCAGCTGTTTCACTTTTCTGTACAATTTTTAACATCTTCTATTTAAGTTTTTTTAGGGCTATCATTCAATAAAATAACAAAAAGAGAGTATATACTTTCAACTGAGACGTTAAAGAAAATAAAATTATAGAAAGCCCTTTACAGTTTTCTTCCAGGCAGTCCACACTAAGGGACAATTCCTTTAGAACGAACACTGTGTTGGAGGCTCTGTTTTCATAGTGAGAATAACACATCCTGTGTGAAGAAAAGACTTTGAGTCCACATTCTTCCTGGATTTCACATCGATTAATGAGGATGCCAGGCATTGTGCAAATCTGCAGTTGCTGCATCGTGCTGTGGCTGAGGCTTTTCCACAGAATTTTAAGTGGGAAGTAGGTTAGGCGGCAAATTTGAACAAGCAAAATATGAAGTGGTAAATGCGTGTGGGTGTGCGTGTGCGTGTTTGGGGGTGGGTGGGTACGTTCACATGCACACACTTGTGTAGTGCGCATATCAGGAGCTGGACAGCTGAAGGACAGGATGTCCAACTTAAAAAAATTAGATTTCACCCAACAAATAGTTATGATTTCTTACATATATACATATATACATGATGTTATCAAATGTAACTGAGCTGAAAACATGGAAATCCCCTTACTAGAGCTCAGAATTTTCAATTCTTCATGGTTTTTTGTTGTTGTTGAAACGGAGTCTCGCTCTGTTGCCCAGGCTGGAGTGTGGTGGTGTGATCTCACCTCACTGCAAGCTCCGCCTCCCGGGTTCACGCCATTCTCCTGCCTCAGCCTCCCGAGTAGCTGGGACAACAGGCACCGCCACCTCGCCCGGCTAATTTTTTGTATTTTTAGTAGAGACAGGGTTTCACCATGGTCTCGATCTCCTGACCTTGTGATCCGCCCACCTCGGCCTCCCAAAGTGCTGGGATTACAGGCATGAGCCACCGCGCCCGGCCATGGTTTTAACTTTCACTGAAGTGGTCAGCCATAGCATATGCAAATCTATGTCAAATGGAGGTGAAACGAATAACAATAACTGGCTGATGATCAAGACAAATTACATATATATATACACACACACACATACATATATCCGTACATATATAGACATATATGCAATCATTTCCAACATAATAAATTACCTATACTTTAAATACTACAGCACCTCATATAAGGGCATAGAATTTCATATCAGAATCTATGCAGCATTCTCCTTTATCTGCTTCTCACTCCACTGCTCCTATTGCAAACCATTAGTAAATATATGTATATATTTCTATTTTATGTTTTACTTCATTATTCATATTCCTCAATAAATATTTAGCACATGTTTTCAAAAAATTGCATACCTAACATGCCAGCAACAATGATGGGTTAAATAGATTTTGTGCCTAGCTTCATAAACCAATAACTACTTAAATAGATTTCTATTGAAAAAATCCTAAAGATATTTTCTTTAAAATTTTGCTTGAGTTTATGGCTGTATGAGAGAATCTATTCTAGGTCTTTTGGGGATAAAAAGGTTAATCTTACCAAGTAAGACTTTGTATTCTCATTGGAGAGAGAAGACCAGTACAAAAGTAAATCTAATATAAGGAAAACTAAGGAAAAATATTAAAATGACAATAAAAGTATATTTACATTTTAAAGTAATTTCAAAAGAAGAAATTATTTCAGATGATTCAATTACTTTCAATAAATCTTTTTTGAATGTTAGGATAGATGATAAATTGTGCTAGGTACTAGGACTAAAAAGATGAATATGGGAAGTGTTTGCCCTCAAGGTGAATAATGCATTGTGAGGAAGGTAATTGTTAATCAGAGTATTGAAGAAAGAGGGGAATGCAGAAAAGCGAAGATTCAGAAGAAGTTATTTTTCTGTTCCTGCCTGAGAATATTCTGAAATTGAGCACCTCCGTGCAGTGATGAACACGTCAACCAGGGCTGACTGACTATGCAAATTGTGCTTGAACGGGAGGGGTAGGATATGAGAGTGAAAAGATGAAGCACTGCCAGGGGCCTTCAATAGCTCCTGACTGCC
Organism: Rhinopithecus roxellana; assembly: GCF_007565055.1. Lineage (NCBI taxonomy): Eukaryota > Metazoa > Chordata > Mammalia > Primates > Cercopithecidae > Rhinopithecus > Rhinopithecus roxellana. The sequence goes on from NC_044566.1 coordinate 7,749,618, forward strand.
TACCTGTATTATGGTGGATCATTTGAACTTGAATGTGATAAAGGGAGCAACATGACAAGAAACTATTGACCTAGGATCAATAAGCTAGGTTTAGAACAAAGGTGCTTTGGGCTAAAAAGAATCTAGAGTTAGGAGCCTGTTAGTAAGTTTTATTACTGGACTAAAGGGAGGGAAATGAGGGAAAGTTACGAAGGACTTGTGCTGTAGTAGGATTTAAAGAAACGGACACAAAAGACATTGTAGAGACAGGCTTAGCATTAGCTCATATATGGATATGGGAACAAGAAAGGAGGTAGAGTAAAAACTAATGCTGAATGCTTAAACTTGATTGGCAGTGAAGTTGGTACAATTAATGTAGAAACAAAAGAATTAGAGGAAATAATTTCAAAGAGCAGGTAATGAGTTTTGTGTTGAACCTATTGGGTTTGAACACCAAGTGTGGGTTTATGGTAGTATGTTCATTGGACAATTAGAAGCCTGGAACTAAAACTCAGGAAATGGTTGAAGTGGAGATGAAGGTTTGTTAATCTGAAGAGAACTGTGACCTGAAGTCATGAAATTTAACAAGATTATTATAAGAGAAATAAGAAAGAATGGGATAGTCCAGGGAAGATCTTAGGACCTTCGTATTTGGAGAAGGGAGGTGGTATACAAAAAAGGAATAGGTAGGCCAGGCGCAGTGGCTCACGCCTGTAATCCTAGCACTTTGGGAGGCCGAGGCAGGTGGATCATGAGGTCAAAAGGTCAAGATCATCCTGGCCAGCATGGTGAAACCCCGTCTCTTCTAAAAATACAAAAATTAGCTGGGCATGGTGGTGCGCACCTGTAGTCCCAGCTACTTGGGAGGCTGAGGCGGAGGTTATAACCTCCTGAACCCAGGAGGCGGAGGTTGCAGTAAGCCGAGATCATGCCACTGCACTCCAGTCTGGGTGCCAGAGTAAGACTCTGTCAAAAAAAAAAAAGAGAGAGAGAGAGAGCAGGCAAAGGAAACAGAAGAACAGTCAAGGTTTTTTTTTTTTTAAGAAAAGTCAAAAGGAACCTATATAAGGACAACATGAGATCAGATTAAAGTGCATAAAACAATGTCTCCTTTGTAACACAACTCATTGTTTATTAGGGAAAAGCCAATATTTATGTTTTGCTTTCATCTTTAATAGGCAGGCAAGGAATGTTCACTGATTCTCAGACATTTCTATTTTTAAAATATGTTTTGTTTTAAGCTAAAACATTGATACCTAGGACTATTTTCGCAAATATTATTCACTGAAGAGTTTCATGTTACTGTATGTATAGTGATATAATTCTAGCAAATTGCTGTCGTAAGTATGCATTTTATGAAATTGATCTTAGACAGAGGTAATTAAGTTTGACATCAGTCTTGCGCTTAAGGTGTTTCAACAACTATACTGCAATATATTCAGCAGCACAAGGTATCTGGCCACAAAAAGCTACAGAAATTTGGAGGAGGAGAATTTGCTTTCTGTTTGGAGAACCACTGAAGACCCATCGAAAGAAGAAACATCTGAGATATTAACTAAATCGTGTGGACCAATCCCCCTTGCGCTATTTGTCTTTTATGTTGCTCTAAGTCTTCAGTTAGCCTAAGTTAAGGAATCTTACATGTACATAATTAATTAAAATGACAATTCAAATAAGTATTGTTTTATTCTCAACACATTATATTTCTCACCATCACACTCACATACACACAAATGGAGAAATACATTTAGGAAAGGAATTTTGTTGATGGTAGTTTCTATTTTCATTTCAGTGATCTTTCTTTCCTCTCTTTATACCCCTTTTTCAGATTTAGGTTTAAAAAAATGGTAGTATTTCAGCATTATGACTAAAAGTTCTGAATATATTTGTAGACTACACACATAATTGTGCACATCCCATTTTATTTATGTGTCTAAATAATTATTTGACTTATATACCATACATTCATTCATTTTGTACTACACCAAATTATTTGTTTTCTGGACTATTGTAAACCACTCTATTCATTTTACTTTCATAAAAAATATGAAGACATGTTTCATAGTGTTATCTAAAATACAATATTTATTTTTTTCTTAGATTTTAAATTGCAACATACCCTACTTTCTTAGAAGTATTTTTTTTCCTGAAAAAAAAAAAAAAAAAAAAAAGAACAGCACAATACTTAATACCATCTAATTCTGTGGCCACTGTTTTCCGAATCTGCAGGTAATTTCTAAGTCTTTTTTGTTACTTTCAAGACCTTTCTGTGAAAATAGGTTACCTTGTTATTCTGAGTATCAATTACCATGTCCTTGGCTGCTTCTTGATGCTGTGGAATTGAATTCCTCTTCCTTTGAATGTCAACAATGGAGGATTTATTCAGCAACCTGAAGATGGTGTCATCTGAAATGGAGAAAGGAAGCCTGCTCTTTTATTGCATTTAGCAATGAGGGGACAGATCTGCTCTTGTTCCATTACTTTCCATTACCTGAAAAGGAACAGCACTGAAATTGAACCCCATCATCTGCCTAGATGTCTCTAACTCAACCGTATCTAGCCAATAATATGCAGTTTCTGAACATGGAAATCCAAATTTCAAGATATCCTAGGTCTGTTGCTAACCTGTTTCCCAGAGGGAGATGTCAGGGGCAATTATCGTTCACTTGGTAATGAAATTTTTCCATTAGGACAAGTTAATGTTGGACTACAAGGAGAGTAAGTATGTACTCTTTGTCCTGTGTAAATGAAAGACTCATGTTGCATGCTAGTTGTTGTTTATCTTTTAGGACAAGCAGAGACCAAGAAAGTTCTAATATTAGGAAATGAAGCCATTGCTTAGTTTTCCCTTTAGGTAAGTGTAATTTTCCAGTAATCATATGATCTTACATCATATACTCTATTCCTTGTCAACAGTATAAATTTCATATTTGTTTAGCTGCAGATGGATTAAAATAAAGTTTTATATTGTAAGCAGCTTCAGTACTACTTATTTTTACCTGTATGGAAGATATGCTCCAAAAAAGTAATTTTAGTGTCATATGAAATACATTCAAATGGGGAAAACAATTTATAAAATATTTGACATGTCAATAAGTCTCATGTATACACTCTAAATTTTGCCTGTTATTTTTATTGTAGTTTTTATTTTTGTATTTTCTATTTTGTATTTCTGTTTTTTGTGTTATATCCAAGAAAGTTATGAGAAAGATGTAATGTTAATGCTAATAATTTTTTTGTCACAAGTGTCTCAATTTGAATAATTAAACATATTTTTAGTGCCTACTGTAGATATGAGCAAATCATACCTACAGCAGGGATATAAAGAGGTAATGCATACCAATTCTCTGTCGCACCCCATCTCCACTTGTTAATGTACTAAAGACCAATGGAACCAATGAATGCAAACTCTCTATGGGTTATGCCAGCAGGAAACATTGGTGAAGTCCTGAAAATCAGGGTGTGAGTTGAGTTGAATCAAGTGAAAATCTGACTAAGGGACTTGCAACAACTTCCTCTCCTTCTACTGACTGGGTAGACTGATGTGATCTAAATGATGTGGTATGCAGGCATTGTAGTACTTCATCCTCAGTAACTCCACTCTGGATGAGGCCAATACAACTGTAGGGTGAAGGGGTTTCCCATTAAGCAAGTGCAATGCTATGGTAGTGTTCTTCTCATTGCTGCACAGACAGTGCTTTTTTGTTTTCTCTCTATGACTTTAGTTGTAACTGAGATGTTAACATTATTACATAGAGATCAATTAGTTCATTTCAACTTTCATTCATTCATTTACTCAACCCATATTTATCGGTGTCTGCTGCATCAGGCACTGTGCTAGATGCTGAGCTGACCCAAGAAATACGATGTGCATGTCACTATGGTCGTGAAGTTTGCAGTTTTCCAGAAAAAAACAAATGCAACAGAAAAATTACTGTATATATTTTATAAAAATTATAACTACAAGTGCTGATAAATACTGAGGAAGGAGGTAGGGCCAGCTTTATTGTTGCCCAGGCTGTGCCATCATTCTGGGTCCTGTAGAAGAACCTGCATTTGGGACAACACTCTGCTGGCACCTCCTGAAAATTGTGAATCATTTTCTAGTGAAGGATATCATAGTTTCAGTTTTCACTGGGCCCTAAAAATTATATAGTTGATCCTGAGAAGATGCTACAATAGTTATAAAGAAGGAAATACCTAATTTAGATATGGTAATAAGGGAACACTTACTCAGAAGGTAATTCCAATCCAGTTTTAAGTGATAAGTACAGGGTAAAATTAACTCCAAACCCAGTTCTGTCCCTACTCATGAGCTAACTAGAGCTCTAGCTAAATCAGTGTGGGTTACAAAACATAGCAACTTAACTGGTGGAAGAAGGCATATAGGTATTCAATATATGTACAAATTGTTTAAAAAATTTTATGAAGAAATCTCTTCATGAAAGCAGGCAAAAGATATAAAATTTACAAGATAATAAAATAGGCCAATAAAATATTTTAAAACGGTCTGTCTCAATAATCTTTAATATAAAATAATGAAATATTGGATAATCAACTTCACCCATAAAATTGGCAATAAAAAGTATAATATCCCTAGTTGGTATATTGGTCAGTGTTCTTGTTGCAGGGAACATTTGGTTAATCTTGATTGTATGGGAATGCAGTTTATTTTAAAATACTTGATAACTCGCAGAGTTGGGAAGGCTATGTAAGAGAACAAAGCTTAAAACTAAGCTAATAGGAATAGTGCCTAAAACTGTGCTCAAGAATTGCTCTGAAAAGAAAACCACCACAAATGTTATTAGCCCACATAGTGAAAGGGAAAGCCATTGTTCCTTCTTCTGTACTGAGGCCTCTTCTGAAATGGGAAATGTATAACCACTGCACCCAGTAGACTGACCCTCATTCCATTACGTCTATCAGCAAAATGAATTTTGTAAAGGGCTTTCTTCGTCAACTCTACTGTCACACAATAAGCATCATCTATTTTTAAAAAGAAAGATAAATTAAATGTTTTCCAAGTTCAAAAGGTGTACTTATAAAAAAGGAATATTTAAACCACAGAATGGAAAATATATTTACATCTTATTTGACAAAAGACATATATACCTACACAAGGAACTCCTATAAGTCAACACTTAAAAGGAAAAGAGGACACACAACAAATAAACAGAATTACAATATAACCCCAATATTCTACTGCTCAGTAAATATCTTAAAAACCCTGAAAAGAGCACATCTAAACAAATGTTTATTGCAGCTCCATTGACAACAGCCGAAAGCTGGAAACAACTCAAAAGCCCATCAACAGACGAATGGACAGACAAACTGTGGTATGGGCACACGGTGGAATATTATTTAACCATAGAAAGCAATGAGGTACTGCCGTGTGCTACAATGTGAAGAAACTTTCATAACATTATGCCAAATTAAAAACTATTTTAAAAATTTTACACAATAGGTCACATTCTAACCAGTTATACGAATTACTCAGAATAAATCCATAGAAACAGAAGGCCGACTGGTGGTCGCTAGACACTAGGGGAATAGGAAAGGAGGAACAACGGCTTAATGGTAAGTGGCTTTCATTTGGACAAATGAAAATGTTTTAGAACTAGACAGAGGAAGTGGTTACAAATATTGTGAATATACTGAATACTACTAAATTATTCACTTCAAAATGGTTGATATGGTTTGGCTGTGTCCCCATTCATATCTCGAATTGTATCTCCCAGAATTCTCACGTGTTGTGGGAGGGATCCAGAGGGAGGTAACTAAATCATGGGGGCGGTCTTTCCAGTGCTATTCTCGTGATAGTGAATAAGTCTCACGAGATCTGAGGGTTTATCAGGGGTTTCCACTTTTGCTTCCGCCTCATTTTCTCTTGCTGCCATGACGGGGAAAGTGCCCTTTGCCTCCCGCCGTGATTCTGAGGCCTCCCCAGCCATGTTGTAATTTTCTTCCCAATCTTGGGTGTGCCTTTATCAGCAGCGTGAAAACGGACTAATACGCTGGTTCATCTTAGGTTATGTAAACTTCGCCTCAAAATTATTTTTTAAAAATGAATAGCCAAAAATTTGGACACTTCAACAAAAAAAGACATATATTAAGATAGCAAATACTCACATGAAAAGATAATCAACATTTTTAGTTATCAGGGAAATATAAATTAAACCTCAGTAAGATATCATTTTACACTTGCTAGAATGTCGAAAATTTCAAATATATATACTGAAAGCCTTGTGTTAGGTTATAGAGGAACTGACACTTTCATATTTCGCTGGTGGAAGTGTCAAATGGCACAACCACCTTGAAGAACTAGTTGGCACGTACTTATACAGTTAAGCATACAGCCAATGTACTATCCGTCAATTCCACTCCCAGTCATACCCAAATCAATGAAAAACATATGTTCATAAAAATGATTTTCTTCAAGAACTTTTCTGGCAGCTAAATTCGTAAGAGCCCCAAACCAGAAATAATCCAACTGTCCATCAGTAAAAGAATGGATGAAACAAACAAGAACACTGTAGTTTACCCAAATAATTGTTTACTAGTCCGTGATAGGAACGAAGACTACTGAGTCATGAAACAGCATGTATGTACCTAACAAGAGAATTTTAAGTGAGAGAAAATAGGCACAAATAATAACATGCTGATGGATTTCATTTATAATATCCCATGAACTGGGACAGCTATAGTTATGTAAATGAAAAAGAGTTTCCTTGGAGTGAATTGGAAAGGTCATGAGAAACTCTCTGAGATGATGGGATGTTCAGTATCTTAAAGTCTTAGATGCATAGCTATAAATAATTTCCGAAAGTGAAAAGATGGTAACGCTTAAGATTTGTATGTTTCGCATTATGTTAATGGATGCTGTTTTTTTTGTTGTTGTTGTTAGTGTGATTTTTCACATCTTTTGGAACATAACTTATTTTCTGACATGTGATTTTTAGGAACAATAGTGTCCTAGCTATTTCTCACTTTGTAACAGATTTTTACATATCCAGATTGGATATGTATTTTGCTATTTTTCCCTTTCAGCAATCAGTATCCTACCTGTGTCCAACCTCATTTAGTATGCTAGTATTCGTACACCTGCCGATTTCCCATCAAATGACATAATTTCCTAAAGTGCCACCTGTGATACAACATATTGTACAGCTTCAATTTTAAAACTTTATGAATATTAAAAGCAAATGCTAGTGCTTCCTTGAATGTATTTGGCTTCCTATTCTACTCACCATTCCTCACCCAGGTGCTGATTTAAAATTCAGTGGCACAAAATGATTATTTACCATTCTAAATTATCTCATATTCTTGTAATCTTGATGTATGTCAGATAGAAGCCTGGGAAACACTTATTTTCCCATTGACCATATAGCACATTTAGTCATTAATGGCTGAAGCTTCATCATTTTGAATTTCTTTTTAAACAAATATTTATAAGTGAGCCTTCCAGTAGCTGCCTTGTCAGGTTTGTGAAAGGGAAAAACTAAAGCTACTGTATTTAGTCCAAGCCTCCTCTGTAATGGATCTCATATGAGAGCTTAATTGTATTTTCTGTGTATCAGAAATAAGGCCTATCAAAGATATGGTGTGTAAGAAGTTATGTAAAGCCATCACACAGATGGTAGATAATAATATGAATTGGAATCTGTCCCCTCAACAAGCAAAGAGAAATGACTCTCTCTCTTGTAAATGATAATACCTAGTGCTTGTTAAATTTTGTGGTACTTTTACTTTATGAGAAATAGACATCAAGCTTTGATAATGAACATTATTGAATAGAGATGAAACAACCCACAGTTCTTTATTTATTTCATCAAAGTAGACAGGAATGAATAGACAGAAAGATAAATAGGTAGATCAATCGATAGAAATAGAGAGATAGATAGATAAATAGATAGATAGATAGATAGATAGATAGATATTACTCAGACTCTCAAAAAGAGCAAATAAAGTCACATAGTTGTGATAAGGGTTTATCTGAATGACTTTTTTTTTCTCATAAACTTTTTAGTTAACCCCAAGAAAGCAGACTGTTGCAATATCCAGTGGTTTACTTTGTAGTCTCATTTACATTGTTTCTAATGAAACAGTAGGGTGTAAAATAATTGGTTCAAATACCCATTCATGAATTCATTTCAAAGTTTCTTTTATGAAACCTACATTTTCCAGGCACTGTATTGTAAGAGGAAGTTGCAAATAAGATTGCCTGGTCTGTATATTGAAGCTGATGAGTGATCTGGAAAATAAATAGATGACTGGTGTATTTTAAGTCTGTGAAATGAGATTACATTCTTCAAACATTAATTCATCCAGTTTGTATATACTGAATGCTTATTATCTTCCTGACTAGTGAGGAAATTGCATTAAAATGGGAAAGATCACAAGGAACTTCAATCCAGGGAGACTTACATTGACATTCTTCAACCTTCTAAAATTTAAATGTATTAATAATATAAGTAAAGTTCTCACCACCATGCTTGACACTAGTTAGGTACAAAATTAATGTTAGTTACACTGATAATAGATAAGCTGTCATCATCATTGTCATTATCATTATGGTTAATACTACATAATAGCTTTCTTTTTTTAGTATACATATATACTTTTAACATGTTGTATGTTAGAAAAAAACCAAATGATTGAAATCACCATAGAATGAGCAATAATTTCTACTACTTCTTTGTTATATATTTTGAAATAATATTATTAATAATCAAATGAAATATGAAAATCATAAGCAGAAAAGTATATGGCATCAACAGAATGTAAAATGGGAATGAAACATGTTAATTAATATATGTTTTGAATATTACAATACACTTCAAATTTTGATGTAGAGATGATTGTTTGTAGACAATTATTTAGAACATGCTTTTTTATTTTTTATTGTTTTGGATTGCTGAGAACCCCGCTCCTTATAAAATACCAATTTTGTTTCAGTCTCTGTAAAGAAGAAAAGAGAATTCAAGGCAGGAGTGAGGAACAATTAAATCAATGCAATGTAATTTTAATTCTAAGTGACATTTTAGAATCACCTATGATGGATTGTTGCCATCTTGACATTATTGACATTTGGGATCAGATTATTCTTTGTTGTGTGGGTTTTCCTGTGCATGTAGGATGTTAGCAGCATACCTAGCCTCTTCCTTCTAGATACCAATAGTCAATGTCTCCAGGAATTGCAGTGGTCTCCAGTGGGGTGAGGGCAATATAGTCACCTGCTAAGAATCACTGGCTTAACGTTCAAAGAAGAAATGTATAGGCCTCTGTGACTTAAAACACCAAAAGTCTTTGAGATATGCCTCATACAAAAGGAATTTTTGGCCAATTTGATAGAACCTCTGACCAGATAAGACTAGGGCCAAATGAAACTGTTGGTTATTTAGAATTAGTGTTCTGGGGCCGGGTGCGGTGGCTCATGCCTGTAATCCCAGCACTTTGGGAGGCCGAGGCGGGCGGATCACGAGGTCAGGAGATTGAGACCATCCTGGCGAACACAGTGAAACCCCATCTCTACTAAAATACAAAAAAATTAGCCGGGTGTGGTGGCGGGCGCCTGTAGTCCCAGCTTCTAGGGAGGTTGAGGCAGGAGAATGGCATGACCCCAGGAGGTGGTGGAGCTTGCAGTGAGTGGAGATGGTGCCACTGCACTCCAGCCTGGGTGACAGAGCAAGACTCCATCTCAAAAAAAAAAAAAAGAAAAGAAAAAAGTTAGTGTTCTGAAGCCATTCGCGTATAACCCAAGATATGTGTGCAGACAAGAGAAAATGAAAGTAATCAGAAAATATCTCCTAATGTGAAAGCAAAATAGTGAATATTGAAAAGAGAAGTGAGTATTTCTGTAAGTTTTGACAATGGCTTTGTTTATTTCAACACCTGTTCAAATGTTGTACTTCTTAGATTACATGTATAAACTCAGTAGATACAAATTGTATCTAACTATGCAATCATATTTTGACTTTATTTTTATATGATTAAAAAATATGTATACTAAATAGGTTATCATCACTTTTCTCAATTATCCAAACAGTAATTAGCTCCAAAAACTAACCTTAATGAAACATCTGGTATCTTTAAGAGATCTAAATAATTTACCTGGGCTTTTATCAATAATTTCAACTCATTTTAAGTACGGAAATTTCCCAGCCTGTTAGGATTTATGTATTGTAAATATGACTTTGACTTAAAAATAATTTTTGAGTTGGGCAGAGGAGCAATAAGGACCTACTAAATTTTTAGTTTCAAAAATTCATTAACATGATATCCTCCTCAATATAATATAAGAATATCAAAATAAAAACTAGAAGTCAAAATGATTTTCTTTGGCTCTCTATGGAAAACGTTTTTTTAAGTCTCTCTTTACTGTAAAACGGAAGTCCTTCCTGAAATTTGAATCAGTGATGGAGAGTGCTAGCCAACACCAGCTTATTCTGACATTACATTTATGTGACACAGAGTGGGATAAAGTGCGATATTGAACGGCTTCCACACGGAAGTGGCGTAACAGCAAGCCCGGACCTGCTGCTGTCTTGTACCTAGGTACGGACTTAGTTTTAGTTTTCTTTCTTTTTCCCTGGTCCTGATCCACTTTGAACTTTGATCTTGGATTTCCTCAGCACAACTTCAACCGGCAAGCCTAAATATGCTCTTAGGAGTATTAGTATCAAAAGATCCCTGTAGGCTTCACAGGGAAAAAAATATATATAAGATTTCCTTGGTTGCATTATTTTGGAAAATATCAGATTATATTAAGTAAAAGGAGTTACTTTCAGGGAGAAAAATACATGAGTTCTTTTTAGATGAGTAGGAAACTGACAATCCATAGTACAAAAATATTGATGATTCAAAATATGCAAAGAATTTAGATGCAACATTTCCAGACATTGTGTAATAAGCATATGGAATGCATTGATCAAAATGACCATCAAAGAAAATAAGTAAATGAGCTTAAGAAGCAGATGTTTTTGCATCAGGAAAAGGATTAGAGCACATACTGGCAAGTCCGTGAATGGAATTATGATAAAAGTGGACAGACTCTTTGAGTCACATGGTACTTTTCAGTTCATCCATCTAAAATATAAATCTATATTTTTAATTAAAATATGCCTCCCAAAGCCAGTGCATACGTCTTAACATGCTTGGAATTAAACTGGGCTTGTCCTAGGGCATGATTTACCTAGGTAGTTCTAGTCCTTGGCCCATTAATGAAAAACATACCTAGAAGGAAAATTGGGAACAATTTATATGGTGCCAGATAGACCTAGCATTAATATTCCTGAGGAACTTGGTGTCATGTTAGAAAAAAAGAAGTTTGTGGGTTAGTAGATCATAGTCAAAACATGCAAATGTCTAATATTAGTGAATGTATTGAATATTTTAACAGTCCCACTTAAAGCTTTCAGATATACGATTGTTGTTGGAAGCGTGACTTAGACCACAGCCATATGGATTGTCTTTTGTTTCTTGAGTTGTTCTTTCTTTAGCTCCATCCCCACAGGGCAGCTACATGCAGAGATTCTTTTTTAAAAATTCTTGCCTCTTGGAGTCTATTCCTTCTCCTCTTCCGCACTTGTCATTTCTTGATGTGTTGATACTGAAAAAGGGATGCTTTTCTTTTTGCTTCTCATTAAGCCATCTGAAAGCTACCATTTCTAGGATACTAATATATAACAGACACTACTAAGTATTTTAGAACACATTGGTGCATTAATCTTAATGAAATCACTAAGGAGTTGGTGTCTTTGATTCCATTTTACACATAAATGCTAAAAGAGTAGCTTCGTTGATTGACCTTTGACTATGTTTCATTGGCTGCACCAAGCATGCTCTATACTTTGCCTCATTTAATTCTTAAAAAAAAATCTCTGAGAGAATATTTTTAATATTACTGTCATGGATTGAATTATGTCCCCCAAAATTCATATTTTGAAGTCCTGGCCCACAGTGCCTCAGGATGTGACCTTATTTGGAAATAGGGCATTTGCAGATGCCGTTACTTAAAGAGGTCATACTGCAAGGGGGTGAATGCCTGATCCAGTGTGGTTGGTGTCCTTGTAGAAAGGAAAGATTTGGACATAGAAACACACACAGGGAAAACTTCCTGTGAAGCTGAAGGCAGAGAGAGAGGGAGACATAGGTCTACATGCCAAGGGGACGCCAAAGATTCCAGAAAAGCACCAGGAGCTAGGGGAGAGGCATGGAACAGGCTCTTTCCCATGGCATTCAGAAGCAGCCAACTCTGCCAACATCTTGATCTTGGACATCAAGCCTCCAACACTGTGTGACAGTACATTTTTGGTTTTTGGTTTTTATAAACCGATCAGCTTATGGTATATTATTACGACAGCCACAGGAAAACTAACACGCATTCAGTTTTGTAGTTGAGGAGATGGAGGCTCCGGAAGTTCGTGACAACAGAGCCCAGGCAGAAAAGTGACATGTTCAATCCATGAGTTTAGTCACATAGTTTCTTCTAGTCTTAGTCTTCTCAGCTGAAAACTAAAAGACCCCCAGTAGACAGCTTCTAAAGTTTCTTTATATTTCTGGAAAAAGATTTTAAATTATCAAAATGTGTTTTTTACATTTAAAAAAAGCCACCACACACAGTATAATAAATATGATTAAAAAAGAAAAAAAAACCTGAAGTTCTCAAAAACTGAGACATATTTAGGTTGGTGCAAAAGTAATTGTTTATACCATTGAAAGTAATGAAAAGAAAACGGCAATTATTTTTGCACCAACCTAACAATACAGTATGCCTTGGACCTGCTAAATAACTCCACTGTTAAAACTTAGATTAAAAGTTACATTTAAGGAAGGAAAGAACTGGCAGGGACCTCTCAACTCAACCATGAGTGCTGTCCGGGAAGCAGGGAGGAGGAGCACGTGAGCTCAAGGTGTGTCATAGACGTGGACTGCATTTCTCTAAGAGAAAAAAAGGTTAAAAGGGAGAGTCCATAAATGGAAAAGAGAGTTCATAAATGAGAAAGACAGTTCATAAATGTAGGAAAAGTACGAAATATATGAATTTTGAGTGTGAGACTGATCAGATGGCGAGGCGTTTGTCTGCAAGATCAATTTGATAAATATAGGCTACTAAAAGACTTTCTTTTCTCTGTCTCTTTGTCTCTCAGAAATCAGCTGTTGGCGCAGTTCACAGCATCACCATTAAAACTTAGAGTGGGCATTTTTCTGGTGAAGAATATGGGGAGACCTCTTGCTTATGAAACTCAAAAAAGTGATCTTCACACTTTTGCATCCTAGGTCTGTAACACTATTTATTAAAAATTACTGAGAAGCAACACCAATGCTATTTACCTTATTAGACATTAATTTTTTTTTAAAAAAATGTGCTTATAAAGTGACAGTAATAAACCCGTACGGTGTTATTATTAATGTTTTTGTGAAAAAGAACTATAATATGGTGAGAAGGCTGAAAATGCATTACCTATTATTCAGTCTCTTTAATGGCAGGCTTAATTGAAGCTAGCTGGATTCTCCTGGCTGTTTTGTATTCAATCTGTAGCAGTATGTTGTTTTGACTGATGTGTAAAATGAAAGACTAACTTCAAAAATATATGTAGTTAAAAGGGAGATGATATTTTCATAGTTGTTCCAGATATTTGTAAATATTCTTCTTTGATACTACATCAAAACGTGACAAATGGTGGTTTCTTAAAGGTTAGTGACAACTAAAACCACATTGACAAGACTTTTATACAATGTTACATTAAAACCCATTGGTCTATCTGGAACTGTGAATGAATCTTTATTCTTGGAAAATGTATTTAATTATTAAAATTAATTATTATAATTTTTATTTCCTTAGTAATGTCATAAAATGATCAACAAAATATAAAATAATTCCTGTCCCTTATAAGAACAATCTAAATGGACAGATATTGAAGTGATCTCTGCACTCCCATATTTATTGCAGCACTATTCATAATGGCCAACATATAGAATCTACCCAAGTGTCCATCAGGAGATGAAAAAGTAAAGAAAATGTGGTATATATACACAATGGGATATTCAGTCATAAAATAATATGAAACTCTGTTATTTGCAACAAAATGGATGGAACTGGAGTACAGCATGTAAAGTAAAATGATCTAGGCAGAGAAAGACAAATATCGTGTTCGCACTCATATGTGAGAGTAAAAAATATTGATTTCATAGATCTAGAGAGTAAACTGATGGTTACTAGAGGCTGCGAAGGGTAGAGGAGGAGAGAATAAAAAGGGGTTGATTAATAGGCACAAACATAAAGATATATAAAAGGAATAATATTTAGCATATGGTAGTACAAATAGAGTGACTATAATTAGTAATGTATTGTATATTTCAAAAATAACTAGAAGATTAGAATCGGAATGTTACTGACACAAAGAAATGATCAATGTTTAAGGTGATGGATAGTTCAATTACCCTGACCTGGTCATTACACATGGGATCCTTGTATCAAAGTATCACATGCCCCGTAAATATGCACAACTCTTGTATAACCATAAATATGAAAAATAAAATTAAAAAAATCGACAGTATATAAGTTGATCTTAGTTGGAAGGTTGAATGATTTCTACTTGCCCTTTCCAAACTTTTGTCTCTGGTTTGTGTATATCTATATCTATCTATCTATAAAATATAATATTTTCCTAGAATAGAATCCCACAATCGAAATAACGAATTAAATTTAAATTTGTGGGCATATTTAAGGCTATATGTAAACCTTGTCAAAACATTTTCAAGAAAGATTGAACTAGTTTATCCTTTCCCAGGCTGTTTACAATAAAATTCATCTCATCGTACACTTTGCAGCATTTGACGATTTTTAAATCTATGATCAAGAACTTTGAGTTTTTAAAAAGTTATTAGAAAATAAACAGAGATGATAGACTTTCTCACTTGTTTTCCTCTCCTAGGAATGACTATCATTTTGGAAGCCTGTGCCTGTAGTATAGGCCGCTCTGTTTAGAGGGAATCAATTTAAATGACAAATACATGAAGTGACTTCAAAAGTATAAGACATCACCATCTAATGCAGAGAATTCATAAGAGCTTGTTAGCATTATGCCCTAAGGGTGATTGGCTGATTTGCTTAGCACATGGTCTTAATGGAAGTAATATTTTCTGTTTAATCTACTCATACCCCAATTAGGATTGCTCTGATACTCTACTACAGATAATCTCTCTAATCATAGCCAGCAGCTAGATCCTGGCTGCAGCAAACCCTTGGTGAGATCGTATAAAATTGTATTGCAAATCTATAAACTATCATAGAACAAATGTGTGTGTATATATATATAATATATATGTATAATGAATATATGTATGGTATAAGAAATAAAAAATAATTTTTGAAATTATACAGTGCCCCAATAGTTAATGTATTTTAGAAATATGTATTATTTTAATCCCCATACTGATTACAATATGCAAAATATTTTTCTGAGTACATTTAATTTGTAACACATTGAAATAATGAATGTAACTAAATGTTTAATCAATATTATAGATGTACATTTCTTTGTATCACTGATACAAAATTATGCTCCAAATTATATCACATTGTATTCAGTCGTGTCTGAATATAAAGCATATGTCCATAGTACCTTAAACATATAGTCTGAACACTTAGAACTTACCAAACCTGAATACTGCTTTTAATCTATAAAAATTCTAGTATGACATGACATTACTTATAATTGCTCATTATGTTTCTGACTGAATACTGTATTGCTTAAATTTCAAAAACTTTTGACATATAATATGTACATTTGTTTTGTTTTCCTTTGTTTTAATATTTTTCTTTGATTTCCAAATTAAGACCAGTATTATAGACAATAAAAAAGGTGAGCTGCTTACTCATTTTAATTTTTTTAAGGGTATAATATTATAACAGATATTTTATTGGTTCAAAGTCTGCTAATAAAAATATTTTTGTGTTTCTTTTATCTGATAATTAATACAAATTTTAAAAATCTGAACCTCTTTTCCTTAGTTTTCATTTGAAATAATTAGCATTTATATTAACATGAATGATACAAATATGGCTGAATATGTGTGAAGGGAGAGAGAAAGAGAGACAGAGACAGAAACACTGAGGAGAAGGATGAGAGATTTATGGACATAATTACATTAAACAAGGAGAAAAATATTATGGGAATCAGTGTAATTATTTCATACTGCTCATATAGAAAATGATGCCCAGGGGAGTTCGGATCATAAGCAATCCCAGGAAATTTTAGTAAAGTGGCCAAATATTATTTTGAATAAAACATATTTTTTACTAGCTTAAATATTATTTGACTTTACCACATTTTTATAAGTTATGTCACCAACAATATATTGGTACTTTAAAGAAAAATAGAAAAATTTGGAGTCATTAAAAATATATATAAATAAAATTATGTATTGAACACAAGTTAGACATGTATTATATCATAATTGAAATTATAGAGACTTTAAAACTCTGCTGCACATTCATTTATTTTTAGATGTTCATTGTCATTACTGTATTTTAGTGTTGACATAGAAACATATTTATTTGCTAAGTTACCTAAAACCGGTGAAACGAGACTATATTCCACAAATTCTCTTTTTTCTCTTTCTTTCATAAAACTTTTTTTTTTTAAGTTAGACTAGAATGTAATTTATATTTCCTACTGGACTGAAAATAGAAACAATCGTTTTACCAACTTGCAGGAAGAAAATTAGCAATATTTAGCAATATGATGTCACATGTTTGCAATTTATTTACAAAGACAAGGATCCTGAGCACTTCGGTGATGAAAAACATTATAAAGTAATGCAATCGGTTAGGAAAGCACGACTACATTAGCACAACATGAATGGAAACTGTGACACCTGTAAGTGCCCCTGTGGAGGAAAGCTGACGCTGATGATGGTGATGGGTCAGTCATGTGCATGATCCCACTGGAGAGGGGACCCTGGCGCTGTTCACTCTGGTAAGGGAAACCAAGTGGTGAGGGCTGGCCCAAGTCTCAACAGTTAGGTGCCCGCATGTAGGAACTAGACTCCTGGATGTCCAACTGCTGGTTTAGTTGTTTTCCAAAACACTGTGATGATTTTAGTCACGTATCTTTGTAGAGAAGTATTCTTACTATATGTTTTTGATACGATTAATGAGACTAAGATATAAAAGTATTGATGGATGACAGGTTACAATGAAAGCATACAAATGGAATCTATTTGATATGTACTCTGAGGGTGTAATTCATGTTTTCAGTCCATCTGTAGTGCTGAGTGCGGGAACTCATGGACACAATGTTGGCTGACCCAACGGAGCCTCGTCTCTTGGCCAATTGTGGAAGTTGTATTAGTCCGTTTTCACATTGCTGTAAAGAGCTACCTGAGAGTGGGTAATTTATAAAGAGAAGAGGTTTAATTGACTTGAAGTTCTGCATAGCTGAGTAACCCTCAGGAAACTTACAATCATGACAAAAGGTGAAGGGAAAGCAAGGCACGTCTTACATGGTGGCAGGGGAGAGAGATGGATAGGGGCAGTGTCACACTTTTAAACCATCAGATTTTATGAGGACTCACTATCATGAGAATGGCATGGGGGAAACGGCCCCCATGATCCAATCCCCTCCACCGGTTCCCTCCCTTGACATGTGGAGATTATAATTTGACATGAGATTTGGGTTGAGCCAAAAAACCAAGCCAGATCAAAAGACATATTCTGACTGAGGAATATTTGAACACACCACACATCTGGGTCAGAGACACTGCCAGATTCTGCTGTACAAAGAAGTCTATGTGATGATTTATCTTTCCTTTTCTTGTTCATCTCTTCCCCTATTATCTTATCTCTAATATTCCCTGTGGGCAGAGACACAGAGTCCTGGGTATAGAGAGTTCCGTTTCCTGACATCATTTATATAACCTGTAATTTTTCGGTAACCATGGTGCTATGACATGCTGTTTCAGAGTGGCTTCAGTAAAATGATTCTGATTTACATTTATGTCTCAGTGAGGCTGTCAAGAAGCCTCTCAGAAAGCTATGTGGGATGTGCTTCAAAGTCACCAAAAACCAGCTCAAGTATAAAGTAGACTGCTCCTGAGTCCTGAACTCAGAGAAGGAAATCTGCAGTAAGAGTCGTGTCTGAACTCCCTGTCACCAAGCTCTTGATTTTACTCAACTACGTGGATGTATCTACTCTATCCCAAGATTTCTCTTCCCCCCTGGGTACTCCCAGGAGAGGTAACTCAGTATTTCTTCTCTAGGATTTTAAGGGGCATAGAGTGATTTGGAATGGACAGTTTTCAGGTATTCTTTCTTATTGTTAGTGCTAGGAAGAACTTCCAACTTTGAAGAGGAGCGAAGTTACAGAATTGGTGGCAGAATCACTCCAGGTATCCCTTGTAATTTAGGGTTTCTGAATGATCTGCCTACTCAGAAGTGTGTGGCTCTTGGTGTATAAAACAGCCATTCCATCAGCTGCCTTCCATGTAACCTGCCTTATCACAGGCATTAATGCCCTATGGACCCTGAGTACACCTGGGAAGTAAGTGACACCTGTATTCTCATGCTATCTGGTATTCACAGTGAATTACTATCACCCTAAAGAGGGATGCCAGCTCCCAGAAACTCAAGAGTAGCGGTGGCCTACAGACAGGCAAGGTGGTCACCTAGTTCTTGTCCATTCCTGTAACTTACCCTATACCCTAGGAGATGACTTCAGTCCTTGAGGTGATTCAGTTTAAGGATCCTGCCGTGTGCCAGGTCAATAGCATCCACACAAGTTTGCATGCATGAACTTCCAACAAGCTGCATTTGGCACAGAAACATATGGGCAGTTGCAGCAGGTATACAGCTTCTATGTTCTGGTATCCTATGAAGAGGCCTAGAGGAACCATGAGTATGGCCTTTGGGAGATAAACTTTATGACCTTACTGCTGTCTTGTTTATGAGATGAGCAAGAGGGCACAGTAAATGAAGAACAAATACATTTATCTCAAGCTTTCTGTTAAGGAAAGTGTTAGCAAATGCCAGTTTCTCAGCATCTGGACACTGGGTTACCAAGGCACTGAGCTTGGACAAGGCACAAAGCCAGCTGGGGGGGGAAGGCCCACGACTCAGCATCACATGGACAACCTAGAGATGCCTGCCACACTCATGCACAGGACAATCGTGCTTTTCTCCACATAGTCATAGACGTAAAAGGGAGTGCCCTAAAGCATCTGATGAAAATATGCTCATCATTTCACCACCATAACTGCCAACCTCTCTGCTTCTGAAATTATAATGTTTAGTCTTGCACCTATCACTAAAGATTGAAGATCCCTTCTACCAGTGCCAAATTGTTCCTTTAATTTGATGGATCCCATCCCATATTGCCAAATGTCCATGAAACTTTCTTCTGCAATTGTGAACGTTCAGATTATCCTCATCATTCTATAAACATGGCCTAATATCAGCAATATTTTAAAAATTAAATAATATAACAATATCCCTTTACCTCACATTCATTTCTGATTCCCCAACCTACTTAGTATGCATTTCTTCAACAAAACATCTTGACATTCCTATCTCTAGTTATTTGCTGAGTCCCACTACCCGTAAAAACTGAGTTGAACTAGACCACATCGCTTCCCTCAGACTGCTCTTACCAAGGTCTCCAAAGGGTCCGTATTGCCACATTCGGCATCTCTGAGCTCTTCTTCAGTAATAGTTCGGCAACATTCATCAAAAAATAGCCACATCTCCCCTTCTTCCCTTGAATTTCTGAACACTGCCTTCGTTTGCCTTTTTTCTTCCTCCCAGACATGTCTCTTCCATTCCTCTTTGCCAACTCCTTTCCTATCTCTTCTCTTCTCTAAATGACATTCCCCAGGATTCTGAGCTGTCTTTGCTCCTCTAAATATTCTCTATTATTCAATGATTCCATTCAGTCCCAGGATTTTAAATATTAATTGTATTTAGTCCCAAACTTTCTCTTCAACTACATTTTATATCCAATGCAACATCTTCAAATATATAACTAAAATTTCTAGATCCTAATTCTAAAATCACCCTTTCAACTGCCAACTTACATATCAGTTTAAGTGTCTAATAGACTTCTCAATTTTAACAATAAAAACAAATTTTCATTTCCCACACTGCCCAAATTGCATTCCTCAGATTTCCACACTTAGAGAGGTAGAATCAATAATTGCTCAAGCTAAAAATCAAGACCTGGTTGTTGTTGTTTATTCTCTGGCTTACTTTCTGTTACTATTCATTCCCGGGTTATGGTTGTTGGGATTAAAAAATATGTCAGCTATCTCATGAAAATATACCATCTCTATTGTTAGTATTACTGCCTCATCCAAGGCACTTTCATATATATATATCTGTGTGTATATATATACATATATGTGTGTATATATGCATATATGTGTGCATATATATATGTGTGCGCATATATATATATATATATATATATATATATTTTTTTTTTTTTTTTTTTTTGAGAAAGGGTGTCTGTTGCCCAGACTGGACTGCATTGGTGCCATCAAAGCTCACTGCAGCTTCTACCTGTTGGGCTCAAGCGATCCTCCTGCCTCAGCCTCTCAAGTAACTGGAACCACAGGTGTGTGCCACCATGCCTGGCTGATTTTTTAAAATTTTTATAGAGATGGTGTCTCCCTATAGTACCCAGGCTGGTCTTAAACTCCTGGGCTCAAGTGATCCACCCACCTCAGCCTTCCAAATTGCTGGAATTACAGGTGTGAGTCACTGATCCACTTCCATATCTTGCCTGGACTATTAAAATAGCTGTTATCTGGCTTTGCACTTCAACATTTAATCCTTCTCTGTGTTCTCCATCTAGCAGCCAAATAAACTTTTAAAACCACATAAAATATATCCTGACATTCTCATGCTTAAAACCTTCAGGTAGCTTGTCATCAGTCTCAGAAATAATTAAAAATCCTGTCCCTTGCTGACTAACACAACTTGCTCTGACCCTGTCTCATAACAGTCTCTTTTTGCCTTCTGAACATTACAATGAAATGAATCTATCATGCCAAATTATTGTACAATTGTAGTTTCTATGTCTAACCAAGTACCAGTGAGCCTGAGTTAAGAAGAGCCTGACTCATTATCTGTTTGGGAAATACATTATCTTTGGATAGAAAGACCATAGTGTCCTCACTTGTCTGTTGTCTGAGAAGACTAAAAATGGCTATTTCCATCCACCATGCACTCCTCACTGCATTTTAGGTGTTCAGATTATGTGAGATACTTTGGAAGGTACAATGACCTTTCAGAATTAATGGTTTGTTCCCATTCACTGAAGCATGTAAACACTCCAGAACCCCTTTTTCATAAACCTCCCTGGACAGAAGGCTTTCTGATCCAATAATAGACTCAGTCAGACTCTTCAGAAAATAGAGAGGAAACTAAAATCTACCCAATGGAACAATCCACTACTGGAAGGCAGTTATCCCTTCAACTCACATGCAGATTTGTATTATGTTAAAGGAAATAAGACAAATATTAACAGTTGTTTTTAAAATGGCTACTAATATGTAAGGCATTAGTCAAACAACTTTGTGTATAATTCTTTCGCATCCACAGGAAGTCGGCAGCTTATTACCTGAATTATAATGTTCTATCAATATTAGCTATTATCGTGAAAAATTATTAACAACATCACTGTTATGAAGTGATCTCCATATTTTGCAGAAAGAAATGTGATCTCCACATTTTGCGGAGAGGAAATGGAAGCTGAAATGGTAAGATAATTTATTTTTGTTCAGAAGTTTGATAATTAGCAGATCTAGCATTTAAACTAAGTTGTACTGGCTCCAGAGTACTAGCTGTGGTCACACCACGGTGGCCTTAATTTAAAATTCCCCACTCCTCTTTACCTTGCAAAGATGCTTACCTAAGGTGCTTATGAACCTTTATCTTTCTGTATATGTGAGATTCTCCCCTTTGTGCTGCCAACTCCTGAAGCTTAAATATCCTGATTGTTTTCAGAATTGGTCATTGCCACTTAAGATGGGGCCCAATGCACAGTGTGCTCAATAAGCATTTGATGCAGGAAATAACGAAAAAGCTGGCGTGTAGCAGGCATTTCACAGTGGGCCACAGGAGAATGAATGATTTTTGCTACTGCACAGTGGTGCCTCTAAAAACAGAGGCAAATAGGTTCTTTTCACTTTACCATTTCTATAATCCTGTGTCAGCAAACTCATATAGCTTTCATTATGTGTCAGCAATTGTTCTAAGCAATCATGTATTAACTTATTAAATTTTCTAAATAACTCTCTCGGAGTAGAAACTATTATATTCATCTTACAACGGCAGAAGCTGAGACAGAGACACATTAAACTTATCCAAGGCCGTATCTGAAAATAGGAGAGAATAGAGTCAAACCCAGGCAGCCTGGCTCCGAATCCAGCACTCATCTTGTTGGCTGTGCTGTCTTTTCAGAGACTGATATCTCCTGTAAGTGTAGGTAAATCAAATTCTCAGAAGTTAAGTGAGAACTGGAAAATGGTCAGTGGGAAAACATGTTAATATCACAAGGAATTTTAAATGGTTGCTAAAACACAGAAAGGGACTTGTATTTCCCTAAATTTTGTAGTGAGCACAGTGAATTTCTCACCTGGCAAGAATTGAAAGTCTCTGTGAATTTATAACAGATGATATCCGTCCACTGTCTTTAATGCCCACTCTCAGAAAACCGAGGCCTATATTTGGATCTAAAACATGCTGCCACCTATTACATGCTGCCCTCTTACAAAGGTTTCAAGACAGAGAGACACAATTTACAACACATTGAAGGGTGACACTTTTTGCTGGAGATGCATTTTGCATGGTGCCCGGCATGGGAGGAATGTAGAACACATGGACATTCTTTCTTCAGTTCTACCCTCAAATGATCCTTAGATTCTGAAAACAGCTACCTGAGAATTAAGTAAGGATGCTATTTTTGAATATGATATGAATGATTAAAAAACAATATTTTATTTAAAACAATTGCTTGGATATAAAATCTCTCAAATTGATATTTTTATTTACAATAAAATACATGCGAATTTAATAAACACTTTAAAACATCTTTATTTTTAAAAGTAAACATGAAGATTAAGAAGAAAGGAAAAAATGTTATTCATAAAACATTCCCGTAGGAATCTGACATATTTGTGGTTTGGCAATTATATGTAGAACCTCTGGAATACACCTACACAACAGATGTTTTAGAGGGTTTAGTTTGTTACAAGCATAACTGAGTACACCACAAGAAGTATGTCACTAGATAAAGTTAAAAAATAGTAATATACTCCCTACCTGAAATAATAGTAGGTTTAAAGTTAGTTGTATATTCATCTTTGTAGATACGAATTCCTGGGATGGTCAGAGGCTATGTTCTCTTCGATGTTTTGGATGTTTTTTCCCATTTATGAATTTATCATTGTGGAGCCTGAAAACTGAAATAAATGAGAGTTCATGGACAGGTATTAGTGATATGATTCCACAAAATTTGTAACAAGGTAATCTGACACTAACATAGTTTACGCAAAATTGTTACTGCCCCTAAAATAACTGTTGTTTGTTTAGATATAAATAAATGTATTTGATAAATATAATTAGCAATACTTTTATAATCCATGGTGGTATTTCAAAGTTCAGGTGGAATGAAGAAAAGGGGAAAAAAAATTGAGGGAGAGGAGAAAGTAGAAAGAGCACATTGGTCCTTCCTGCCTCACAGATGACTGTTCCAAGGCTTGTTGGTTTCTTACCTGTCACCTTCATACCCACAACCAGGGAGGACAACTCTGGACCTGAATACAAAACATACTTGGGTGAAGGTGCCAATCTCCCTGGGTCACTAAGGTTAGTATATGTGACTCTGCTGAGAAGGATGGATGTCAAGTGAGGGAGGAGGGAAAGCAGGAATTACATGTATAAGGTGAACGTGAATACAAAAACATGTCTCTAATTTTCCAGTAAAAAGATAAAAAAAATTAGGTCAATATGAATATGTAAACATTGAATGGATTTAATTATATACTCACCTATGCATATGTGTTCAATCACACCTGGTATTTATATCTATAATTTATACATTAGTATTCATATGTAAATTATAGAACAAATCGTGTTAGATTATGTGTTATAATTATATGTAGTAAACTATCATTATAAATGAATTTAATATTTATATAATTAATATCAAATTATTTGATTAAATCTGTATATAAAACCAAATTTTACATAGGCATCATAAACTATCAATACGGAACTATTATATTTTCATAACATCTTAATTTAAAATTTTAATTCAAATTCTATGCTCAGATTTTAAATATTAGCTACTTCATCCAAGTTGTGTGACATGTAGCACATTTGGGGAGCCATATATAATACCACTACTGGAAATTGAATCTCAAACCACAAGTATCCCTTCATGTCATGTTAAGAACATTATTAGTTTAATTTGCTTTATGAATATAAATTCATCTGCTTCATGATGTGGGTAGACTCTTTACTATATTACTTTTAACATATAATAAAATACTTGTTTACAATGACATCCAACTTTTGAACTTGTGAGGTGAGGTCATTCCCTCCAAGTAATTTATAAACATGTATTCAATTTCTTTGTCTCTTTTTCTCCTGTTACTTCATGTGGCTTTTATAAGCATTCGAGCTATCATTAATTGAAGTTGTTTCAGGTTACATCTTCCCCCAAACAGTACTTTGTGGTTCGAAATTAAATCATTTCAAAAGTGCCCTGTAATGTGAGATACTTTGTGAGGTCTTAAATACAAGGTGATACCTTTTCGGAGGTATAACTTTGAGAAAATACCACTTTCTATTGAGTCACATGTGACAGTTTTCTATTCTGTCCTAAGTAAAAGTCAACAAAGCAGTAAATCATTTGCTGTCGACACCTTCAGCAGTTGGGACTCTTCTTGCTGTGAATTTCTCTGATTGGCTTGCTCTCCTAGGAGTCTGTGCACAAGCACTTATTGACATCTACTCTGCGCCGGGGTGGGACACAGGGGAAAGTAAGCAGATGCTTTCCCTGCCCTCAGGGAGCCTCCATCCCAGCAGAGAAAACAAGTGCTGAACACGTTATTATTGAAAGAAATACACATTTAGAGAAAACTGTGAACAGCATGTATATGATCCTGTAAGATCACTCATCACAGGCCTCCTACCCAGACTAACAGACTCAGGATGGCAGCCGGACTTCCTGACTCAGGTGCCAGGTTGGAAACCCAGCTCTCCCTTTAGTAGACTTATGTCATGGGGAAGTGACCTAACGTTGTATTCTTGGTTTCTTCTATTTTAAAATGATGATTATAAAAAAAAGACTACTATATAGTTTGTGCTGAATATTAATTGAGTAAATAGTAAATCAATTTAAATATATATTCATTTTAATATTAAATGCTCATATATTGAATAATTGTGTGTGTGTGCATGCATGTGTGTGTGTGTGTGTGTGTGTGTGTGTGTGAGAGATAGAATAGAAATCCTGGTGCATAGTAAGTGTTCTTTGGGTTAGTTGTTATTATATATTTTTCTAGGGTTTATTTTTTAAAACAGCTTTAAGTTCACAGCACAACTGAGCAGAAGATACAGAGATTTCCCATATGCCCTCTGCCTAAACACATGAGTAGTTTTCCACTTTATTGAAATCCCCACTGGAGTGGTTCATTTGTTACAGTTGATGAACCTTATTGACATATCATAATCACCAAAAGTTCAAAGAGTACATTAGGATTCACTCTTGACGTACATTTTGTAGGTTTTGACAACTGTATAATGGCACCTATCTATATCCACCATTCCTCTCCTACAGTTTTCACTGCCCTGAAAATCCTGTGTGTTCCACCTATTCATCCTGCCTCCACCCAGCTTCTGACAGCCATAGATCTTTTTGCGAACCTCCGTTGTTTTGCCTTTTCTAGAATGTCTTATGGTTGGAATTATATATAACCTTTTAAGAATTGTCTTTTTTCACTTGATAATATGTATTTTGGGCTTCTCCATATCTTTTCATGATTTGATAGTTTATTTCTTTTTAGTACTGAATACTATTCCGTTGTCCTGACTTACCACTGTACTCATCCATTCATCTACTGAGGGACATCTTGATTACTTTCAGCTTTTGACAATGATGCACAAAGCTGCTATAAATATCCATGTGCAGGTTTTTACATAGGCATACATTTTCAGCTGCTATAAGTAGATAGCAAAAAGCATCATTGCTGGATGGTACGGAAGGAGCATGTTTAGTTTTGTAAGAAAGTGCCACACTGTGTCAGTTTGTATTCCCACCAGCAGAGAATGCACTGCTCTCCATCCTCCTCGGCATTAGATGTCGATAGTATTCTGGATTTTGGCCATTTTAGTAGGTGTGCAGTTCTATCTCGTTTGAATTTGCATTTCCTTGATGATGTATGATGTGCAGCAACTTTTCATATGCTTATTTGCCATCTGTTTATCTTCTTCTTCATAAGGTGTCTGTTAAGGCCTTAGGCTCATTTTTTAGTTGGGTTGTTTGTTCTCTTATTGTTGAGTTTTAAGAGTTCTTTGCATATTTTGGATTACAGTCCTTTATCATATGTGTCCTGTTGCAAATAATTTATCCTGGTCTGTGGCTTACTGTCTCATTCATCTGGCATTGTCTTTTGCAGAGCAGAAGATTTTAATTTTAACGAAGTCCAACTTATGAAGTCAACTTATCAATTGTTTCTTTCACCAATTATGGCTTTGATGTTGTGCCTAAGTAGTCATCACCAAAGGTTATCTAGTTTTATTACTATGTTATTCTCTAGGAGTTTTTTTTGTTTTTTTATTCGCACTTACATTTTATTTATTTTTTAATGTAATTTTTAAAATGTATTATTATGGGTACATATTAGTTGTATGTACATATGTGGTACATGTGATTTTTTTAAATTTTTTTTTAATTATACTTTAAGTCCTGGGGTACATGTGCAGAGCAAGCAGGTTTGTTACATAGGTATACAAGTGCCATGGTGGTTTGCTGCGCCCATCAACCCATCTTCTACATTAATGCCAATTAATACTAATGCTATCCCTCTCCTACCCTCCCACCCTGGACAGGCCCTGGTGTGTGATATTCTCCTCCCTGTGTCCATGTGTTCTCATTGTTCAACTCCTGCTTATGAGTGAGAACATTCAGTGTTTGTTTTTTTTGTCCTTGTTTTACTTTGCTGAGAACAATGGTTTCCAGAGCCCTGCAAAGGACATGGACTCATCCTCTTTTATGGCTGCATAGTATTCCATGGTGTATATGTGCCACATTTTCTATATCCAGTTAATTCTTGTAAAGCGTGTAAAGTCCTCACTTAGATTCTTTTTGTTTGTTTGTTGTTTCTTTGTTGTTGTTGTTGCTTTTTGCATGTAGATATCCAGTTGCTGCAGATCCATTTGTTGACATCTATCTTTACTGCATGGTATTGTCTTTATTTTGTCAGAGATGTGTTGACTGTATTTGTGTCTGTTTCTGACCTCTCTGTTCTGTTCCATTGATCTATTTTTACATTCTTTCACCAATACTGCACTCTGTTAATTGTCCCTCTATTATAAATATCGAGTCTTGGGAGTTACTGTCAGAACTGCAACTTTGTTTGTTGTATTTTTATGCTTTTTATACTGCATGGAGGAAAAATATTTAATATAAAAATATAAATGATGATTGAAATTCAATATGGTAGAGGGTGAGTGAAGAATAAAGGAAAAATGGAAGCCATGACAGGTAGAGAGGGAGGCAAATCATCAACCCTCAATTAGGAAATAATTTATGTGTGAAGATCTTACAGAGGGACAGAAAGCTGAAGCCTAGAGATCAAAGGAAAGAAGGTAATTTAATTTTCCTGCAGAAGGCAGGTAGATTTTTGTTGTTGCTATTGTTTGCAGACAAGGGAGTGCAAAATTAATAAATAGTAAAAGATAGAAATGAGACCTTAAGGAAATGAGAGAAAAAATGGTAGAGGAAAGGCAGGATATACCAAAGAAAGAAAGGACTTAAGAAGTCCACTGACTGTCTCTAAAAGATAAGAGGCATCAACTCCCTTCTTACCATTTTTTGACACATGAACAGTTAGTTGTGTCCTTATTCAGTCATTTTGTCCAGTTCTTAATTTTCTTCTCTGCATTTACTGAATATGGCGGAAACTGCTGGTGCTCCATCAAGTCACTAGAAGGAATTCCTTTTCTTCTGCAAGCCCTTCCTCACCTTATCATAAGCTCCAGTTACAGGGATCACCTACATTCTTCAGGATTTGTATTCTGTTCATGTTCCATGAGGAAGAGACAAGTACAGTATAGCTGTGTGATTCTTTCCGGTATCTTCTCATTATTTCCAGTAACCATTGAGGTTTCTAGCAAAGAAAGACTTCAGAAATATTTTTTGAATCATGAGCTGCTAATAGGTCAGTAAACGGGATTTATTAAACACAGCTGTGTTCAAGATTATGTCCTGCGTGGGCCTTAGGGAAATACAAAATTCACAAACTGATGTGATTTTCTTACTAGTAAGAAATCTTATGAAAGATTAAATTAAAAAATTATAAATGGGGGCAACTCAAGCACATAAAAGTAATATATCCATATGATTGAAATACTAGGGAAAATAGAAGTTTGAAATACTAGAGAAGTAGAATTTAAGTGAGAATTTCAAGCAGGGTTCTGAAAGATTCTACAGGATGAAGTAAGAATTGTCCATATGCCAATTGCCTATGTGAAATCACAAAAACAGAAGTCAATAAGGCATGTATGGAAGTACAGAGTGATTGCCTAGTTAGAAAAAGAGCATGAAGGGATCAGTTAAGACAAACAAGAGGAGTTTGATGCTTATCTCCAGTAAGTTGGTAGGGCAAAATTAAGCACTTTCCAGTATACTGATAGACGTTAATTTCCACTCTACCATGTGAAATTTTGCTACTATGAGGAAGCTATTTAATATTCTGTAACTTGGTTTCCTTATAAATAAAATGCAGTTAGTAATAACTAACTCAAGAATGATTAAATGGGCTAATGTATTTAAAGAAATTAGAATAATGCTTGCTGTATTATAAATGTTCAGTAAATA
This sequence comes from Rhinopithecus roxellana, assembly GCF_007565055.1. Lineage (NCBI taxonomy): Eukaryota > Metazoa > Chordata > Mammalia > Primates > Cercopithecidae > Rhinopithecus > Rhinopithecus roxellana. The sequence continues at coordinate 7,778,705 of NC_044566.1, forward strand.
TTAGCATTGTTGTTAATCATCTCTAACCTTCTGCCTGGGATCTTCTATATTCATTCTTACTCACATCTAATGAATATAAAATGTTGCATCACAATGACTATTCTAAAATTAAACAGTTTCCTCATGTCACAGTCGCACAGAATTCTTCAATGGCCCTCTAATACCATCAATCCTAGCATGTTATCCAGAAATCCTTTCCAATTTGGTTCTTGCCAAGCTTTCTAGTTTCATCGTATAACAGTTGACCTTTTATTACTTGCAATTAAGTTGAACTGCAGGCATTACAAATTACTTGCATATAGTCAGCCAAAACAAGATCCTTCTTCTCTCCCTTCCTTTGCCCATTGGAAACAGTATTTATAATTCTGACTTACACACATCTCTTCATTGAGGTGCGCAGTTCCCCATCATTTTAAGTTTAGTTAAATGACATTTATTTAGCATAGCTTCTTTCACCACCATGTAGAGTTGAAGGCTCTCTTCTCTGTCCACTGAGTTCATTTTTTAGATAAACATGCACCTGCATTTAAGTCATTGAAATTATTGTGTGTTTGATTATTTGTCAATCCATGATCCATTCTATGCATGACACTGTGGATATCAAAAATTCACAAACAATATGTTATTTTCCTCATCTTCAAAAGGAAGATGTATTTTGAAACATAGTAGGTATCTAATGAAGATTTTTAAAAGACTGAGTAACTTAAAAAATATAATAACAAATGCTTAAAGTCTATCTAAATTGGTATTTCTTCACATCTGACTATATATGTAGAATACCTTCAATAATGTCATGTAGATATAAGGAGATGAGTATATGTATAAATAATTTTACTATAAATAATATTTACTGTAATAATATTACAGTAGAGGCATAGCAATGGAGTATATTTTCATCTAAAGAATCTGGGAAGAACTTGTTACTTTGTGGAATAAGACTTTTTTAAAATTCTAATTTGATTAGATACATATAACCTAGAAGAGCTGTGGTTTTATATTTAAGAAAGTAGAGAATCCAAAAGAGACAATTCATACAGTTTTCAGATCACAAGAAAGACTGATTGAGTAACATTATCAAATATACCAACATCAATTTGGAGATATTCCAAATCATCAGATCGTGGGTAAGCTGTTTGGTAACATCATTCAGCAAGACTAAATGATTAAAAAACTAAAAACGTAAAATAACTGAGGTTGTCATAAGTCTTTTCCTGTGATGAAAGAAGATAGCCACAATATAAAGGAGTCTGCAAAATATTAAAACAGGAGCTTGTCTGTAAAGGATTTTATTAAGAGCTTCATTTCCAAAGATGTTGCTGTAATTCAAGGTTTCTTGATGCAAGAGACAGCTGGAATTGATAATAGCATTTCTCAAGGCTGTCATTAGTTCTGCAATATTAGCTTAAAATTAATGTGGAGGACAATGCAAAGTTCATACAGATTTTTGGTTCAGTTCCTTACAGCACATAAAAGATAAAATGATATATTTTAATAAGGTATCAGGACTTGTTTTCTTCAGTTTTTTCAAGAGTAGTCTTAATTTTTTAAAGTATATTATCAATATATAAATTTAAATATATAATATTTATTAAACATATGGAAACTAAATTGTAGTCATGTTGTAATCTAATTACAGAAAAATTCACTTCAAAAACATAAAAGGTTTTCCCTTAAAACAAATATATTTTCACTGAATTATTTATTATAAATCTATTAGGGGAGGGTTTATAATATATTAGTAAAACATGCATATTATCTGTTCAATAAACAAGGTAAATTTGTTAACTGATATATCAGTAGGAAACTTGTTATCAAGACAATCAGTTATGTGTCATCCATTAGATTCTATATGGTTGTTGTTAACTCCAGGATATGCTTCCATTAGTACATAACCTCATTCTGTCAAGAGCCAAGGTGCAGACTGGATACACCCAAGACATCTTATCAACCCAAATTCTCTATAAATACTCAAAAAGCTAAACAAAGGATATTTATCTGTCTAAGTGATATAATTACATCTAAACTTTTGGGAGGCAGGAATCATTGTGTCAATAACAAAGAAAAGCAATATGCAAAACAAACATTTATTTTCTGTATTGACAGCAATTTATGGAAAACGGTATTTTATTTGAACTTATTGAAAATACAGAAATGCAAACATGACATTGCATTGGCCATGGATGTAAATAACACCAGCAACATAGCTTTAAAATATTTCCAATTATATGCTATAGTTGTTAACCATGAGCATATTTAATTGCTCACCCACTATTTTGACTTTCTATTTTTCTGCCATGTATCTATAGGCCTCTGCTTGGAGTTTTAAATGATATAGGAACACATATGATAAAAGTACTATATTTTCATTACCTTTGTAAATATCTTAGCAATAAAATCTCCTTCCCTATATGTAGATTGATAATCTGCTTAAATGTAGATTTAAAATAGCATTTTATAATCAATTCTAACTACAAAAGCAAGTTATCTATGTAAAAGTGTGAACTACAGCAGCACAATTTACAATTGCAGAAATATAGAACCAGACCAATTGCCCATCAATCAATGGGCAGATAAACAAATTGTGTGAGATATATATATATATATATATATCCCTTAGATTACTACCTAACCATAAAAAGGAACAAAATAATGACATTTGCAGCAACCTGGATGGAATTGGAGGCCGTTATTCTTAGTGAAGTAACTCAGGAATGGAAAACCAAAAATCATATGTTCTCACCCATAAGTGGAAGTTAACCTATGAAGATGCAGAGGCATATGAATGTTACAATGGACTTTGGGGAAAGTCTTTTAAAAAGGGTGAGAAGGGGATGAGGGATAAAAGACTACACATTGGGTACAGTGTACACTGCTCAGGTGATGGGTGCAACAAAAATCTCAAAAATCATCACTAAACAACTTATTCATGTAACCAAACACCACCTGTTCCCCAAAAACCTACTGAAATAAAATAATAAATAAACAAATAAATAAAAATAAAAGTGTGAACTACAGCCTCAATATTTTAATATATTGATAAAGGACAATGAAGAATTAAAGGAGGATTGTGCACAAATAAATTGTGCAATCAAGTCAACATCCAATAACCCCATGAAGGAAACAGGCATACCTGGATCACTAGAGGCATAGGAACGTCAGTCTAGGATGTGAAGTCGGAACTGAAATACTTAAAAGAGGTAGAGCTGGACAAGTCAGAGATAGTGGCATCCCATGGCTACTGATTGAAACAAATCTTTTCTGTAACAGAGTGTCCCAATTTAGCACCACACAACTCCTATTTAAGAGCAAACAATGAGTTTTCAATCAATAAACACAAATATATGAGAGTTTGGAAATCAGCAATGACAAGTGAATATGCATAAATACAAGTTTTAATGTGCCCCAAGACAAAAAATATTAGAATTTTTAGATACAAAATGTAGAATAGTTATATATAAATATTGTATGAAAAAAAGACACAATTTCAAAGACTGATCAATAGTAACACATTATCAGGGATAAATGTGGAAATTTGAAAACAAAACTTCTAGGCTGTATGTCTAAATATATATCACATAACAGTAATTATATAGGTATATTTAATTATTTAAATTTGAAAGTCAACATAAAGTTTACCAACATATTAAATGGGGTTGAAGAGAAACAGAGAAATGGAAAATACAACCTAATAAATAATATAAGATAAAGTGAAATATTAAGAGGTAAGACAAAAATATGAAATAATCATAAAGATGTATTAAAGATAGAATGAGAAGATCACACACACAACAATTAGAGACAATAGAGAAAATGAGTGAGAGATAATATTTGAAGATATGATGACTGAAAATATTCCCAATCTCATTAAAAACATAAATCTATAGATACGAATGGTACAATGTATTTGGGGCAAATAAAAATAAACGCACATTTCTTGTAATAAGGATTAATTGGAAGCTATTATCTTTAAAATCGGGAGCAGCACAAAGACACTTGCTTTCTTAGATTCTCTTTGATGATGTACTAGATCATGGAAACAAAGCAGGGAAGAAAAAAAAGGAATAAAAATGTAAGAATTCGGAAGAAATAACTATATTATCTACCTTTAAATTAAAAAGAAATGTTACAGGCGGACTACTCACAATAATATGAGAGTAGCGTGTTATACAGGCATAAGCTCACTGGAAAAAAAAAATGGAATATTTTTAGTATGTATACCACAGCCAAAATTTTAAAATTTCATTTAAAAACACATTTCATCAATCACATCTCAATAAAGCAGTCAGAAACAAACAGCAAAAAACCATTATATACACTATCAATATAAACAACAAACCAGCTAAAAATACATCTTACAAAATGCATACAAAACCTATGTGGAAAAAATGCTAAAACTCTACATGAAAAAGACCACAAACATACAGAGTAAATACCATGTTCTTGGTTGGAAAGAAATAGTGTTCCAAAGATGTCAGTTCTCCCAAAGTTGACCTATATTCTATGAAAGTCCAAATACCGACAGTTTTTTGTTTTTTTTTTCATGGATCTGGTCAAGCTAAATCTCAAATGTATATAAAAGAAAGAACATCCAAGAAACTAAAGAAGTGGAGGATTAGATGTAATCCATAAATAATCAAAATTTAAAATAAAACAATGAAAATTAAGGGAGAGAGTAGAAGTCTCAGAAAATATTTATGGAGCTTCAATACATGACAAAGCAGGTCTGATGGGTCCTGTGTAATAAATTATTAATATATATTTTTGATACATAAACAAAACCTGATATCAGACTTCTGCTTTAAAACACACACACACACACACACACACACACACACACACACGCACACACACGACACATATAAATCTCTTTTAGAAAACAAAACTATTTTTCTGACCTTATAATAGGAAAGATTTTCCTTAACAGACCCAATGTGCTAATTAAAATAACAGATTGATACACTCATCTACCTTTAAATTAGGAAGTTCTGTTCAATAAAGGAGACTTGAAAAAGTGAAGATGAATCAAAATCTATAAGATATTCATAACATATACAAAAGACAAATATTGAAACACAAAATATAAATAATCAAGTCAGAGACACTTATTCAAAAGAAATTTTGAACAGTAACTTCACAGAAGAGGAAACATGTACGTTCAACGTCATCCCAAATTACAAAAATGGACGTTACAGCCACAATGAGAAATCATTTTACACTTGTGAAATAGGGGAAAAAAGAGCATAATAATATGAACTATTGGATAAGATATGGATCAACAGGAACTCATATATTTCTGCGGGAAGATAATGGTAGAACCACTTTGGAAAACAATTTGGCATTTGCACAGCATACAACCCAGAAATTCTATGCATAGTTATGAAGTGAAGAAACTGACAGGAACCGTTAGATGGTAACCAAACCAATCCCTAGCTGCCCTCATTGCTCATTAGCATAAGACACTCCCACCAGCGTCATGACAATTTGTGTTAAGGGCAATGTCTAGGAAGTTGCTGCCGCTGTCCATGGCAACCAGCTGGAAGTTGCCGCCCTTTGCCTACAAAGTTCTAAATAACTTGAGCCTCAATTTACATTAGCCTGACCCTCAATTTGCAGGTAATTGAAGGAGGGTATAAGTGGAAATAAGTACAGTGGCCAAGAGCCCACCTTTTGGGGACTCTGGGAGCACTGCCTGTGAGTTAGACCTGCTCCGAAAGGAGCATCATAGCTCAATGAGAGATCGCTGTGTAACAACACTGGCTTGACCTTGAATTCTCTCCTGGGTGAGGCCAGGAACCTCCCTGGGTGAAACCCCAATTTGGAGGCTCGCTTGTCCTGAATCAGCTAAAACTTGGAGAAATGTCTGCAGATGTGCTTCAGGAGTCATGTTCAAGATATTTCAGAAGATATTATTTCCTCAGAGAAGGGATGAATTATTTGCTTTATACTACCAAAAAGAGAACTGTTTACAACAGTAAAAACGAATGGACTAAATCTACATGGATTATCCCAGATAAAGGTTAGAAACCAGAAGTTGAGAGAAAGCAATTCCCAGAGGACTGCATACAGAATAAGGCTACTTTTGTAAAGCTTAAAACTAAATAAAACTTAAAAATATGTTTCCTAGTAATGCATACATATGTGATAAAATAATTTATCAAGACAAGAGAGAACTAAACACAAGATCCAAGATAGTGGTGACTTATGAGTGTGAGGCAGGAGATGGGGTGAGGACGAAATACAAAAGTTTGTGCTAGTTACTACTACATTCAGTTTCTTTGGTGACATGATAGGTTTAGTTTTTATACATTATTTTTCTTTATAAAATATATAACATATTGGGTTTGGTGTGTACTAAATATTTTATATTAATAATAAAGAAAAATTATAGATGACGCATATAAATACTGGTAAAGGATTTACAAAAAACAAAAATCATACATTAGCAAATTTTTTGACAAGGGGAAATAATATTTCTAATATTTTCTTCCATAAAATTATATATTGCTTTGGAATTTGAACTTTTAAAAATTTTGCTACTTGCCACTTTTCTGTTGACATGCTTTCAGGTATGTTCATGAAATTTGAGATGTATGCTCTGTGTCAATGGAAATGGTACCAGAGCAGAAACTGGGAAAAACAGATTCAAGTGAGAACTTTACAATTAACGCTCTTAGTAATTTTGGTCAAGTCACTGTAACTTCTCTGAATCTCTTTCTTAGTGAAATTAGGAATGTAATGAAGTGCTCTCTGAGGTTCCTTCCAACTCTAAAATTTTATGCAAGTGTGACTCTAATTTGTTATAAACACAAATGTTAGAATAATGCTGAGGAAATTAGATTGCATTGGTATTATGTTTAATGGCTTCTGAATTATTAGAAATTATGGTGAAAATGCTTTTTAAACATTTATTTGGCTTTTTCCACAAATAAATTTATAAATAAATCTGTTACATAATCTGAAAAATGATAATTAATATACACATGCCAAATATCAAGGCAAAAACATTTAAATTGTAGTTTCATTACTTTGTGGACACAGCAATACTTTGGAGTTCACAATGTACTCAATTGAAAATTTAAAAATTAATGTATTTGCCTGATGTGAGTAATTCACAATTTACATATGAATTGGATTCAGACACATTTTTGTTCCTTTGTTTCTTTGTTTGTCCACATACAGGAAAGAAGTATTAACAACTACAAATTGGATGTTTTTCAACAGTTCGAAACTATATTTTTCTTGGAAGTTTTTACACGTAGCTAAACAACAATAAAGAGATTTGGAAGGAGTAGCCTTCAGAAAAATGATAGGCGATCAAACATCAGATTTCTCAATATTGCTGTCTGCATGTCAAGTGAAATAGGGGATTCTGCTTGATTTAATTTTTGAGATTCAATGAGATAATTTATATTCATTAAAATATTAAGAAAGCCTTGAGTATGATTGCCTGCAAGATATGTTAGAAATCACTAAGCAATGTGAAAATATAAGCAGATGAATTGCCTGTTAAATCTAATAATTTCCCCTGGAAACAGATTTTGACAGAGTTCTGACTTTTAAGAGAACCATATTATTACTTTGCCTAGTGTAACTGTCAAATGAATGTACAATTATGAAATAATTCACAATGTTCTTTCAAATGCAGCTTTCCCATTAGCTTATATTTTTAACTTACATACTTTTTTTTTTTTTCCATGAAGGAAGCCAAAATATTTCTCCCGGGAAATACTTCCGTTATGTAATTTAATTGTTACATTTACGTTGTATTACTGTCTGATTAATACGCCTTTTCATTGATGAATCAAATTTACAAAGACAAAATGTATAGCAATAGTAATAAGAACATGTTAGTATAACATACTCTGCTTAAAGCACTCACAAGGTGATATTCTCAACATATATTCTACTGCTCATCTCTTACTTGCACGGCATCTTCATTTTGACCTACTGTGTTTTAAATGTTCCAGTCATTATCCAGAATAGCATTCCTAAAAATAAATAAAATTATTGAATTGGTTATCTATATAAACGGATCAGTCATTTCAACAAGGCATATATCCAACTCACATTTCTCTAGTCTTCATACCTATAAAGCTACAGAATGATCTCCCACCTTGGCCCACTGAAGGTGGTCCATTTCTTCATGTCTTCAAGCAGCAAGTGCCAGTGAATGGGTATCTCGTATGAGGAATCTGGTTTTAAAGCACATTTTACTGAAAGGATTCCTATTTCTGTTTTAATAAATAATGCCAAAGATATGGTTATCTACTGTGGTATAACAGATTACCCCAACATTTAGTGACTTAAAATAATAATTATTTTTGTGTCCCCAAAGCTGTACTTTCTGTAGGGCTTGGCAGGAATGGTTCATATCTGTTCCACAAGGCATCGACTAGGAGGCTTGGCAGGTACTGGCATTTTCATTTCCAAGGCAACTCCCTGACACGGCTGATTAGTGCTGGCTGGCAGTGTGCTGAGATCTCAGCTGTGGCTGTCATCGGGGGCCACTCTGATGGAGGCCCCTGGATTTTTTACAGTTAAATATATTTTCTATTACATCACTTCAGTTCTTTTTCCAGAAACACTGGTGGCTAAGCTGCATTTTATTTGTTGGTTTCTTCAATAACAAATATCTCACTGTTTCTTCTAATCCTTTGTTTCCATTTATTTTATTTCATTCCTCATTTTTCCCCTTTTTCTAAATTCCATTTTATTATAGTTAAGGTGCTTTTAATATGGCTGTCATACTCTTGATAGTGTTATTTCTTTCTTAGTCTTCTTATATAAGCCCTGCACGTTCACTTTTCATCTCCTTTGGTTATCTTTCCATTTCTTCACCGAATCCCTTTGCTCTCTTTTTTTGTAGCTGGTTCTCTCAAAATGTTTTACTTTGCCATTTTTGAAATTTATTTTCATTCTTTTATGTGCCAAATAAAATTTTAAAATATCATGGTGGGAGGTACCAATGATTTCCAAATAAGTGTTTATATTAACTGCTGGGGTTTTTTTTATTATTATTTTTAGAAGATTAAGAGAATCTCATTTAGAAAGCAAGTTGTTTCAAAATTCTGGACCAGATTTACCATACATCAAGCAGATACTTATCAAGTTATTTGGTAGACATTAGTAGTATTTACTAATGTCTGCTTCTCCTTGTAAGCAAATGTGTATCTATATTTACCCTTGTTACTAGGAAAGAAAATATGTCTTTGGCAGTGGAAAACCCATGGAGGGTTTACCAGTTTCTGTCTGCACCCTTGTTGCAATGATATTGGAAGCAGAGTTGTGATAAATTGGTTTGATCAAACAAAATTAGAGGTATCTGGCTTGTGGAGAACAGTTGCTTTGCAGTATGGTCTGAGACCCACAGCAGTTCTGTGTACATGGGAAATAAACCTTTATTATATTATGTAAATGATAATTTGGGGTTGTTGTTACTGTATCATGATTAATAGAGATGGGTTAATATTTTGTATATTATTTCTTTTTCCTTTGACTATTGAGAATTTCTTGTGACCATAAGAATTTGCAATACAGTGCCACTCTCCTTTGCTTTCATTGATCTATGAAAACATGAAAAGGTATAATCTTTAGAATTAGTACATCCAGAACTTTTCCTGTCTCTATTCCTATCTAGTTAAGTGATATTCCAGGCTCCCATGAGTCCTTGCTGTTAATCCCTTTCATCTTTGTTATTTATATTTCTTCAAACTAAGGCTGTATCCAATGGTAAATCTATGCTTGGATAAAGATGGAGAAGAGGAATAGAGGTGAGTCTGACTTGGGAGATCCTTTCCATGCTCTCCCTGATTATGGTACCAAAGTTGCACGTCTTTCAAGAGCTCCTTTACATTGATATCTTGGGAAACAATTATTTATTCTGCCTTCTTCCTGCCCAGTGATATATTTACACAGGTTGGTGATGACTTGCCAATATATTTCTGCTCTAGTTAAATTAATTTATCTCTAACTTGTTTTTAATCTTAGTGATTTCCTAAATTTTCTGTTGTGTTACAATTTTGAATATGTGATTTTTGGGTGGATAGCAGCTTTATCAACTGAAACATAAGAAAGTTAAATGAAGAGAAGCTAACTACTACCATAAATTAAAGATATTAATATAAGCTATTAAACAAAGGCCAGAAACATCTACTCAAAACTTTATCCTACATAAGAAGTGCTTAGAGCAAAGATACGATTATAGATAAGAAGTTACTTAAGGCTGTGAGTACTTTTTAAATAACTCAAAAGCTGACACAGTTGAGCAACTCATTTGTATATTTGAGAGCATCTAATAAATAAAAAAGTATCATTATATGTTAATAAATATGTAGATGAATGGATATATATGTATATAGGTGTGTAAAGTAAAGTGTATATCAATATATCAGCATGATATATTTCCTAAGCAAAAACTAAAGCTTCATTAAGATTTTCAGAAAAATGTTACTCAGTATCTTCCATATTCCCTTTTCACTAAAACATAAGATATTTTCCATTATATAATGCCAAGTGCATATCTTAAATATTGTCCATCTCAACTGCATTAGTCTAATTTCGCATGGCTATACAGAAATACATGAGCCTGGGTAATTTATAAAAGAGAGGTTTAATTGACTCACAGTTCTGCACTGCTGGAGAGGCTGGGGGAAACTTAGAATCATGGCAGAAGGCAAGCAGGAGAGACGGAGTGCAAGCAAGAGAAAGGCCAGATGCTTGTAAAACTATCAGATCTCCTGAGACTCACTCACTATCATAAGAACAGCATGGGGGAAAAGTCCCCCATAATCCAATCACCTCCCATCAGGCTTCTCACTTGACACATGGCGATTACAATTCAAAATGAGATGGGGTGGGGACACAGAGCCATACCACACTACCAAATCACTTTCTACAGGTTTCAATTTTCTGACAATTAAATATATAATTTATTCTGGGACTATTTGACACGTTTTATTACTACAGAGTGTTAAGAGACAGAGTGCTCATTATAAATGTTAGAATATAGTTGACTTGTTTCCATAACTACTGTTTGAATCTTAATTTAGAGACACCTTCTTTCAAGTGCATGCATTTGCATATACTGGAGGATGGGAAGTATTTGGTACAAGAGTACAAGACTAGGAAAGATTCAAAGGTAGGAATAAATTTGAGATAATTTACCAGCACTTCTGGTCAATGACTTCTGAAAACAAAAAGATAATTATTTTTATATGTGCCTCTCTATGATGCTTCCTATTAAGCAATTGGAAAAATGTAATAAACAAGGATTGATGAGCATCTTCCTTGGTAAGAGGTTTTTGAACGAATTGGATAATTGAGTGAATAATAGTGAGAAACTCCTGTTTCTGATGTTGCTCCACGTTGGAATGCTTTATGCTCTCAGTGAATGAGTTGTTGAGAGCCAATTGTGATGATACACAATGATTTTACCCAGGTTGGATATGGTTCTCTGTACTGGTACCCTTTAAGTCAGTGGCACTAATCAGTCAGTCATTGTCATGCTTTGTGTTGGTCCCTCATATGGTATGCCATCTTAGAGAACATCCTGATGAGTCCTTAGACATCTTTTCAATTTGAACATTGGGGCTCCTCATTTGGGTAAAAACTATGGACAGTTGGCAAAACTGTTGCGATGGCCCCTCATAGCAGATCGGATCACAATGCACTTTGTTTACATTTAATTTCTAGCTACAAATGTACACGATTCCAAGCAATTTCTATATCATTATAACTAAAATAAACAGTTGATAATTAAACCAAAAATGACTTAATAGTTGCTTGTCTTTATAATATCAATTACTTGTTTCACCACATATGCTAATTTTTTGTGATATGGCAACAATGTGCAAAAAATAGAACTTTACAACATATAATATTGCAATATTATTTAATAAAACGAAATGTTAGCTTAAGTAACCAGTTATCACAAGACACTTGAGACCATCTGCATAGCTATCACTATAGAACTCTTTCCTAACAGCAAATAGTAACCTATCAAGCAATTTTCTTGTGTCCACAAGCACTTTTATTTATTTACAGCAAATGGAAAAATGATGGTTGAAGCCCATACAAAGGTTCAAATACAATAATACTCGCTGAACTTTGTGCAGACATGGAAGTCTTACCTATAAGATGCTTTGTTATCCAAAAGCGTGTGTGTGTCTGTGTGTTGCATATACATGAGTATATGTGCGTGCATGTGTGTTTACACTTGTCTTTCAAAACCCTTAGAATTCTGGTCTCCATTTTGAAATGTATAACTTTTCTAAACATGTGGGCTAATGGATTCTTCCTATGAAAATGTCATTGTCATAATTACCTGACAGCTATAACCTACCATGGAGAAGCATATAATTTTTAATGGGAAAAATCTGAGATAGAGACCAATTAGTACTAAGGCAAATGAGAAGTACTTTCACAATTAAAATGCCATCAAGGGTTACCTTATATCTCTGTCCTATTTTTATGGGTCTTTTAATGCCATACACACTCACACACAATATTATTAAGAGAGTTAGATATCATTAAGAGTGGTTTACTTAATCCACACTTATTCATATTTAACTATCTGTAACCAGTAGTAATTTTTAAGAACAATACACATGATTAAAATAGTGATATGATAATTATGAACTTTTATGAAACTACATTTTACTTAAACTTTGTACAAAATACATTCAAGAAAAATTTCCATAGAGCCAAACTTGATTATTAAAATGTCAGAAAATATAGAGAAAATAATGAGGGGAAAAATATAGTGACAGATACAAGAAATAGAAAAAACATAATGTCAGGACTATTTCATCTCGTAAAATAATCTGTATTAACTAGAAACCTTTTGTTTGTTTGTTTTTCATTTTATTTCACCGGTTGAAGTTAAGCCCATTCGTTGTGAATTAGGTAATGAGTTACAGTCAATGGTTTTTAATAGAAACAAAATCATGCAGAGAAATGTAACAAAAAAATGAATTGAGAGTGACCTTTAGTCCAACATAAAGAAAATTTTTAAAGGAAAAAAATGGTTAGCTTTACCTGAATATTTTCATAAATTAGTACTGGTTAATTTTTCACAAATATGTACCTAATTGACATTTAATCAAGCATACACAAGTGTATGTTAAATATAAATTAATTACAGTATGTTAAAAATACCGTAATTTTATGGTGTGTAAACATGTAAGTACATTTTAGTTACCATTTAATTACTGATTTCACAGACTATAAATGTATAATTACCTAAATAACAATTCACCATCTTTCTAAGGAAAACATTTTTGGGGTTAAATATTGAGTTAATTAGATGTTATTTCTACAAATAATACTTAAAAAGATGTAGGTGATTTAGCCTATCCATCTTACTTCTGAATTAACTCATCCTCACAGTAATACATGTGGAAATTATAATGTGCATAAAGACTACTTATAAATGCATAGTTATATAATTGTAATTTGATTACTCATCCAATGCAATGACATGTTCATGGAAAATGCCAAAAAATTCCTGGGGTTTTAAAATAAAAGTATTGTCTATTAATGAAATGAAGTTAAATAAATACATGCTATTAGCCTATGGAAAACACTATACAATATGAATTACTATAACTATATGACACTTCAAATTAACATACTGCATTTTATATTATTATTTTCTTGACTTTTTTCTTTGCCCTTTATTGCTCCATGATTTTTTAGATACTGACTTTGCTTCATTATTTACCTTTTCCATTTTCTTTTACATGCTCAAATAAACTACCTTATAGTCTATGTTGGAAGAAATAGAATATTATTACAAACTGACCTAAATTGACCTGTCCATTGGTAATTACTCTTTCTGGCAAATATCTGTAGCCTTCTCTAGGAGAGGTTATAGGTCTTTTACCATATAAAATCTATAGCCAATAATAAGTTATATCAGAGGCTAATTTCAGAAAAAAATCTACTACACATACAAATGTTAGTAGCTCATAGGCCAGAAAACTGTTACCCCACCTTCATTATAAGAGAGTTGGAAGCCTTTTAAATTTTGGCAGAGTACCTCGTGTGAGACGTTCAAAAGAGACAATGGTATTCTAGCAACAGGATTTATCTAGCATTTTAACGTAAGTCTGATTCTCTGTTGAGTTGCTTAATATAAGACGGTTTAATAATCTCAAAGCCAAGTTCCCACTCTAAGTGGTGTAAGAGTTTGTGCTCAGTAGACTCATAGCTTTTATGTAGTTCATGAAAGATTTGGGTTCCCTAAAAGATATTTCTAGTCAACACATGTATGTTAAACACCATGATTCACTTTAACATCCATTTTACTATCAAGCCGTCTCGTATTGATCAAAATAAAGATAGTCAAAGCACTTACAGTAACAAATTTCTGGGATATAACTTTCCAACTGTAGTATTCCAACGAGGCCACTTTAAATACTAACATACATACTTAGTGTATAGACTACTGTGAATGACTGCATATAAATGTATAGAAGTGGACATACTGAACTATTTAAAACTGAATTATATGTAATATAGCAGACAGACAATATTTATTATTACTGTGATAACTATTATGACCAATTTACTGAGGCAAACTAGAAGCAATTTAAGAAACAAATTTCACAATCAAAATGTCATCCAGGGTTCCCTTAGATCTCTGTCCTATTTTTACACATCTTTTAATACACACACACACACACACACACACACACACCCATCGTTATTAAGAGAGATATATATCAGAATAGATATGTAATCCAGGTTTATTTATATTTAGCTATCTGTAACCAAAAGTAATTTTTCAGAAAAACACACATTATTTAAAATACTGACATGAAAATTGGCATGTTTATTTCATGCTAACAATAAAATTATTTTTAATTACAAGTTTTTATTTCTAAGAAGTTTCATAGAAATACTTGAAGAATATAAGCAACAGTAAATTATGTGCTGGCTCTATAATAGACAATAAAAGGATTATTTCCTTAAATATTTATTTATAATCTGAATAAATTATTAAATTTATTTAGTTGAGAGTAATCCAGCATTTTAAGTAAAATATCCATTTTCAGATAAAATAGCTATTTAGCAATAATAACTTTAGGATGTCTAAACAGTTTATTAAACATATAGAATAATAGCTGTATTACACAAAAGGGAGATGTATTTTGGAGAATACCAAACATATTTAAAGAACCAAAGGTCAATTATGCCTATGTTTACAATAACTTGGGACATTGGTGTTTTTCTATTAACAGTGATAGATCAAATGTTGCTCACTGTTTCATCTAAAAAAATATTGTGAAGAGCACAATGGGGTTCAAGAGAAGGCTAGATCACAAGCTTATTCCTAAATAAGTTTATGATCATCTAGTTTTAGAATTAAGATCCATAAAATAAGAGGCAAAGAAAATTAAAATTACACAGAGAGCAATGGAAATAGACATTTGATTAAGTGGTAACTTGTTTGATATAAACATAAGCAAAGAGAATATAAAACAGAAGAAATTATTATTTAGGAAGTCTACATGGAGAAATTATCGTGGGAATTATAAACGCACTCATAGCCACTTGTAAATTGTAAGAGTTAAGAAGGCCTTTGCCTCTTTATTCAGGAGGTGTTCGAAGGAAATCTGGCTTCTTGTGAGTTTCCTGGAAGTTAGGCTTTGACTCCACAATGGGAGGAAGGGAGTACATTTATCTTAATTGTTATTTATTTCTCCTTAATGCCTTTTAAATGACGTTTTAAACAAAGCATACTTGTATTTCCATTATATAAATAAAGAAAGGCACATTCTTGTCTCATGCTTTATACGGTGGCTTCAGAGCTGCAGTTTTCAGACTAGTTGATCTTTAGGTTCTAAAAAAAATATTGAGTGTTCCAAAGATCTTTTGATTTTATAGTTATATTGATCAATATTTACCATATTAGAAATTAAATCATCCAAAAAATTTTAAGTTGTTTATTAAAATGACAACACAATGTGCATTACCTGATAACATATTAGTTTCATTAAAATAACTATATTTTCCACAACCTAAAAGCAGGTGAGTGAGAAGAAATGGCATTGCTTAATATTTTTGCCTGTCTCTTTAATGACTTACCTAATAAAAGAAAGCTTTATTTTCATGTCAGCTTTTTCATTCAATATATCACAATTTATTGTTTTGATTAAGGTATATGAAAAAAATAGCAAGCCTAACAGAGATATGGATAATGGTTGAAAAAGCCTTTGCAGATAATTGGGGATATCCTTTCTTTTTCATACCACCCAAAAGCTTTACAAATGGATTTTTTAAAGTTTCTTGTGATGTGTAATCTGAAACGATATGAATACACTTTTGTACTCTTTTTTAATGAAAAGGCACTAATCTATCTTGCACTTTGAATACAAACTTTACTCACCAATGATTTTATAGCATCATGCGCTGGTCATTTGGAAAATACTGGTTTTCTGACATATAAATCTTCCAAACATTGACATACTTTATTATCTAGTATAAGACATATCACATTCAAGTATTCGGAAACTGTGAAACTTTGCTTGATAGAGAAGTTTTCTAAATTTCTACTTAGTCCTTGAAAGCTTGAGTTTTGCTACTGGCAACAGTCACTGCCAGTTGTTTTCCTGAAGTGATTGGCTCACTTCATTCATTTTTGAGGAAGTCTGCCAAACGCCCAAATGTGGTGAAACTTCGTTTCTGTCAGTTTTTCTTTCAAGTAGAAGTGGTGTTCTCTAAAAAGGAAGCAGCTAGTTCAGCTCACAGCTCCAACAATTCATGGGTGCTTTTCCTCAAGAAAACCATCACGTGCTGCAGGGGCTGACATTCTTTCAGAAAAAGAGGCGTGCAAATAAGACTCAAGATTTAATTACGTGACTAACTTGTACGACTTCCTCAGGACATTCATTCTCATAGGAATCCGAAGTTTTGTTTTTTCCCAGGAGTGTGAGGTGGTGAAGACAAGATAGAGAGGTTAGCACAGTCATAGGTATGGCCTCGGCTTCTGCTGTGGTACCATCCTGTAAATGTCCACAGTGAAGAAGGACGACAATGTCCTAACTGTGCCCTGTGTCTTTTAGGAACACAGTTTAATATTATGGACCCCTTGAAAGTTTTGTGAGCACCCTCTAAGGGTCCGAAATCCCACTTGGAGAACCACAGCCAACGAGCAACGGAAACATGAACACAGAAGAGCCTTATATTTTTAAGACTCCTTCAGATTAATCTCACTCCCCACCCAACCCACTAACACTCTATCCCTGCCTTTTAACCATCCCTGCTATGATGGGAAGGATAAGGAACTATACTGATCTACTTTTCTATCCAAATTGTAATAGTTGGATTGGATAGAGTAACTTTACTTCCCCGCAATACTCCCCTAGAACAAGCTCAGTCAGCCACATTGATGTACTTGTTATTTTTGTAAAGTAAGTTGTAGACTCTGACCCAACACCAACACCATACCCAGTGTAGAGCTCTAAGACTCCACATTTACTAAAAGATATAATCCTACTATTGCTACATGTATTAAAATTTACTAAAAATATGTAATCCTAGTATTGCTACTTGGAAAAGTTGTGGCAATCTAATGAAATGACAGATGCAAACCTTGAATGCAGTGGCTGAAACGCATCTGGAAGATTCTACTCTGCAGGGACTGAAACGCATCTGGAAGATTCTTCTTCTCCTTTTTCTTTCTTCACTTTCCCTAGAGGTGAGCACAGTGACTGACATATAGCAGCGGACTGGAATGCAATAAATGTGTATACAATAAGTTACTTTTTTTTCCAGCTTTATAAACATATACTTGATAAATAAGATTAGTATACATTCAAGGTGTGCAACATGATATTTTGATACACATGTATTTCAAATGTGGAATGATAACCACAAATTAGTTAACATATCCATCACTACAATTAGTTAACATTTGCATGTGTGTGTGTGTTTGTGTGTGTGAGGTAAGGATACTTAAGACCCATCTCTCAGCAAATTATAACTGAGCAGTACAGAAACATTAGGTAAAATCACCATGCTTATATTAAATTCCCAACCAATAGATGATTTCTGAGTGTATTTGTGTCACAACTTTTCCACATCTTATTTTCACATCCTCTTTGATGTACAAAGATGGGGACTTACTGAAATTTGGCAATTTTGCTTTTTTTTTTTTTTTTTTAAAAAAAAAAAAAAAGGTTGTTACTGGAATAATGACCCATTATATTGTAAAGTTCATGACCTGGACTTTATTTTTGGTGTCAATGTGTCAACTATACTTAGGCATTATTAGAAACAAATAGAACAAAGAATCATAAATATATTTACCAAAAAATAGCTAAAAAACAAAATAATAGTTTCTGTACAGGATGACACATGTTTCCTTGTGCTAACAGATTTTATATGTTCTTATTATAAACTTATCTTTGAAATATTTTATATGAAAGCCATTCTGACATTTTCAATACTTCAGAAGCCAGAATAATTCTGTGTGGATTTTTCACTTACATAGTGAAGGATTTTAAATGTTTGCTTGTTCCTGTGAATATATGTATTCTTACAGCACATGAACATTAATGATACCAGTGGAAAGCAAAATTAGTTCACTGACATTATTTAGTTCACTGTTAATTCTAAAACTCACTTATTCTCTTCAGGCCTCTTATAAATGTAGTTATCAATGCAGCATGTCCCAAAAAATGAAAGCGTGGAGGATGAATAGTACCTGTGTGAGCTGCTCTTGATCAATTGCTTTAGGAACAGTGACAGAGCTCTGGCTAAAGTATTCACATGAAAGAAGCGATATTTTCTAGTATGCTACATGTCTATTTTCAGAAAAGGTAGAAAACAGAGATTATAATAGTAGAAAAGTATTTGAACAGTGTATACTGGTAAATATATCTCCATTTGCAGTGGTCTCAATTTATATTTTAATGAATATATCATGTGTTTCTTATAGTATTAATTCAGATGATGGTTAGTTATAATTTAGTAGAGATTTTTATCTTACATATGTACTGGACTCCAAAATCAAAAGGAAATGGGATATTTAGAGGCAGTTTTTCTTGTAGAAAATAGCATAATTGTCTTTCCCATAGTACCATTAGCTTCTTCCACAAAACACATAGGTCACGGAGAGAAAAAAGTCTCCCAGAAAACAAAAACAAAAACAAAACAAAATAAAACAGAAAATGCAGAAACAAACAAACAAACAAACAAACAAACCCTCCAGGGTTCAGTACTAAGAACATGTCCTTCAGAATCAGATAGAACTTATTTAAAATCTTGTTTTGATATTAGTAATTATGAGTCTCTGATAATTTCCCACTTAGGATGACCATGGAAATTAAAAAAAAAAAAAAAAAAGTTAGAAGAAAGCATCGGACACAGTAAATATTCAGTAAGTTTACTCATTTTTATCCTCATCTAGTTTTGTACATATTTGTAATATTAAATTTTGAGTCATCTATTTTGAGCTCTACTCAGTCTGTTCTTACTCTTTCAGAAAATGTCCTGTATCTTTAACAATCTAAAATCATTTCTAATTACTACTATTTTTATATCCCATACTTTAATGAATCCTGTGTCAATGAATACTTAGGCTGTATACAATTTCCCAATATTTTGAATATTCTGATAATGGTCATTTTTTGACCTTTTTTTTCATATTTTTGGTGACTTTATCTTAGTGGGATAAATTCTTGAACATAGAAGTTACTGGCCATTAATTTACGCAGTTTTTATTTTGATTAGTGTGGCAAACGTGTTGTTTAAATCTTTGAACCAGTTGTTCTTTTTGTCATTACTTCAGAAAGCTTCAGCCTCATTTTCTCAAATGCTTACCAACATGAAATTCTTTGGGATATTTAAATTTTTGGTAATCTAAGAAGCAAATATATACACATATACATACATACATACATACATACGTATATAAATTTTCTTTCCTTTGTTCTTTGATTATTGGAAGGATTGAATATTTTTGTGTGGCATTAATTTTACTTTCTCTTGGAGAAATTTACCCACTTTTATATTGAATATTCACTTTTAAACAAAATTGCTTTGTAGGAATTTTCATCAACTAAGAGGTGCATATATGATGGTGTTTGCACAAGATTATAATAGAGCTGCCATATACAGGTGTACCATTTAAAAACATTTTATGCTTTACTTTAACTGTACCTTTTCTATGTTTAGTTATGTTTAGATACACAAATCCTTACCATTGTGTTACAATTGCCTATAGTATTCAGTGGAATAACCTGCCGTACAGATTTGTAGCCTCGGAGTGATGGGCTAGGTGATATATCCTGTATGTGCAGTAGGCTAAACCCTCTAGGTTTGTGCAAATACACTCTATGATATCTGCAAAATGACAACACCTAATGAGGCATTTCTCAGAATGTATCCTTGCCATTAAGTAATGCCACTCAGACACATGATTGCAAATGCTACTGGGTCAATGAAGATAATATTTTTTGATGACATCAGAAAATTATTCATATGAAGAGAACATTTAAGGTGGATCCTAAATTTGGCCAGAAAAAAATGAAAACTGAGAAAGAAAAGAAAATTCTAGGTTGAAGAAATGATACAAAAGACTGAGAAGGAGGAAAAATGTTAGTAATGTTCTTAAAAACTAAAGAAAGCCTAGTTTGGAGTTCATGCTCCGTGAGATCAATGGCAGAGAAATCTTAGAAGAAAGGGTGGGGACAAACCAAGAACAAAGCTATGAATGTTAGATTGAGTTCAAGTTCAACCAGTTAGTGAATGGGAAATTATAAAAGGTCTTTAACAGGAATGTTGATATGATCAGATTAATAATTAAAATTGATGTCAGTTATGCACTGGTTTTTAAGGACTGTATAGACTCCCAGGAAGCTGTAAGGAAACGTAAGTCCTCGATAGATGACATTATGAATGTTGTTGACATTCACCATCTTTTTCTTTGTAAATGCAAAAATATACCTGATTCTAAGTTAAATGGATGTGAAAATGACTCATTAGTAAAAGTTAAATAGGAAGAATTTGTCAGTATTTCTGAATATCTAGGTATCCACTTAGAGGATCCTATGTATTGGTTATCAATATTGAAATAAATGATTCAAAAATAATAACATAAAGCCACTAATGTATATTTTTAATGTAAAGAAAATATAGGTGCCCTATCAATGACAGAGACAGTATCATTTATATAGGATATTTTTATCATGGTGCCAGTAAATTGGGTAAATCTTGAGTCACATGATGACTGATAACAAAAATAAACAAAACCAGATTTTCAGACTAAAGAATTTTACAGCAAACAGTTGATGCATGTGGACTTGATTAACATTCTTAATGTATAATGTTTTATTTGAATCTAAACTAAAATATAAGCCAGCAAGAAATAATATAGTCCTTTATTTTTTGCATTGGTTGCTATTATTTTATTATTAATTTAATTTAAATTTGTTTTTATGTCTAAGTGAGATTTGATTAAAGGATTTTAGTAAGAGCTTTCTTTTTCTGATTTCAGATGGAATATATTCATCATTAACTTGCCAGAAATAGGGTAAATTGTGCCTTTTTAAACTATTAAGACTCTGACAGCAAATGGTGCTTTTGTAGCTTTGTTGTCTTACCTAGCTTAATTAAAATTAACTTTGTACAAGAAAATATTTGTAACTTTTTCTCAGAAATTTTATTTGGTTTGCTTGTTTTGATGACAATAAACATTTTAATGAATTCCTATTTCTATTTGACAAAGTTTTGTGGCAGATATTGCACTGAGGATCACTAAACCAATAAAGTCCAGTTTTCATGTATGTGTCATCCATGCTTTTGTCCATGCTTTGCGCTTCCAGATATTTCCATGAAATTGTCACACTTAATGACTCAACTTAACCCACCATTGGGTTCACACTCCACATTGGCACTGGAGTTGGCTCATGATTTACTTTTGCTTTATAGTGTGATATAGCATTATTACTATTTTCTTAGTATTTCATGTTTTAATAACTAGTTTTGAAGGTTATAACTATTTTGGTAGACATAACATGTAATAACAAGGAAAATACAAATTTAAGAAGACTGAACCATAACATTCAATTTACATTTTTTAAAATATTGAAGGAAAACTGTATTCTTAATTAAGTGATAGTCAACAGGAACCAATCAACAAGGCTCTTGTCACTTAGTGGAACCCTACAGAACATCCCAGTTATTAAAATGTAATTAATTGATCTGTAAAAATATAACTAATTTTTAATTGAACAATATGACATGAAGATAATAACAGTTTCACCATTTTTTTCAAAAACAATCAGTATCTTTCTGACAATAACTCTAGAACAGTGCTAGACTCTCATCCTTTCCTGAACCTAGGTATGTACTTGCTGCTGTGACTTTCTTGATGATTACAGCAAATGCAGCTGACAATTTGGCTCTTTCTGTGCAACTAGTTCATGGTATAAGGCTTACCATCCCCAGTCTTTATGCCTAAAGGAAAAATTTATATCACTTCCTTGAAGTGGCTGATCCACAGGTGGCCTGGTACCTTCAAGAAATATAGAAATTTTACAAACAATTTATGTAATGAATATATTTAAGGGGATA
Organism: Rhinopithecus roxellana; assembly: GCF_007565055.1. Classification (NCBI taxonomy): domain Eukaryota; kingdom Metazoa; phylum Chordata; class Mammalia; order Primates; family Cercopithecidae; genus Rhinopithecus; species Rhinopithecus roxellana. Next base: position 7,801,286 of record NC_044566.1, read on the forward strand.
AGATAATAACTCTAGATCTACGTGATATTCCCAACCAACAAATATAAAAACACTAGCCCTAAAGTTTCCTTTATTGGCTGGATGTAAGATGGACTATAGATGACAGTGAAGGGCAGGGCAAGATACGGGCATCCTGCTAGATCCACCAAAACTTGAACTCTATCCTTTGCTGACAGTTATTGTACATTATAACAATCTTTTCTTAAGTCTACAATAGTACATTTCCTTTATTTATGAGATGTATGTGTTTAAAAACATCAACTGGTTTACTGTCTTCTTTTCTTACTAGACAACTCATGAGTAAAAAATAAATGCAAATAGTGAAGGAATACAGAAGTTAATCAGGACTAAGTATCATCGGATAGGTCACGACCAGATATAACTTCTCCAATGACATAATTATTGGGGAAAACCCCACCCCTGATATTTAACGTGGGTTCTTTTCTATTTCCATAAGGGTCGGCTGGTGTGAGAAATAAAGGGAAAGAGTACAAAAGAGAGAAATTTTAAAACTGGGTGTCCGGGGGAGACATCACATGTTGGCAGTTTCTGTGATATTCCCTAAGCCGTAAAACCAGTAAGTATTTATTAGTGATTTTCAAAAGGGGAGGGAGTGTACAAATAGGGTTTGGGTCACAGAGATCACATGCTTCACAAGATAATAAAATATCACAAAGCAAATGGAGGCAGGGCAAGATCACAGGACCACAGGATGGGATGAAATTAAAATTGCTAATGAAGTTTTGGGCACACATTGTCATTGACAACACCTTATCAGGAGACAGGGTTTGAGAGCAGACAACCAGTCTGACCAAAATTTATTAGGCGGGAATTTCCTCATCCCAATAAGCCTGGAAGCGCTACAGGAGACCAGGGCTTATTTCATCCCTTCAGCTTTGACCATAAAAGACAGCCACCCCCAAGGGGGCCATTCATAGGCCTACCCTCAGGGGCGCATTCTCTTTCTCAGGGATGTTCCTTGCTAAGAAAAAGAATTCAGTGATATTTCTCCTATTTGCTTTTGAAAGAAGAGAAATATGGCTCTGTTCCAGTCAGCTCACCAGCAGTCATAGTTTAAGGTTATCTCTCTTGTTCCCTGAACACTGCTGTTATCCTGTTCTTTTTTCAAGGTGCCCAGATTTCATATGTTCAAACACACATGCTCTACAAACAATTTGTGCAGTTAACACAATCATCACAGGGTCCTGAGGTGACATATATCCTCCTCAGCTTACGAAGATGATGTAATTAAGAGATTAAAGTAAAGACAGGCATAGGAAACCTCAAGGGTATTGATTGGGGAAGTGATAAATGTCTATGAAATCTTCACAATTTATGTTCAGAGACTGCAGTAAAGACAGGGGTAAGAAATTACTGAAAGTATTAATTTGGGGAACTAATAAATGTCCATGAAATCTTCACAATTTGTGTTCTTCTGCTGGGGCTTCAGCCAGTCCCTCCATTTAGGGTCCCTGACTTCCCACAGCACATAATGATTAAGTTACAATCAGAGTTGAGGCAGCAAGTGGTCAGGAAATGTTCCTGCCTTTAATTGAAAAGAGACAATATATAGAAATAAGAAAATCCTGGGAAAAGCTTAGCTTTACCTAACAAAATTCAAGTGTGAAAGCAGATGGTCAGAAAGGCACCTAAAAACTTGGAGACCCTCCAGAGACTGGAATGGAATTAAAAGAGCTGGTAATAAGCAGAGGTGAGTACTGCAGGTGGGTGCCAACTCTGAGTGTGCATTCCAGAAGTAGAAATGGATAGAGATAATTTGACACATCTCTAGATGAGTAGTAATGGGGAAGTGGGAGATGAGCTTCCTCAATAGCCAGAGACTGTTGGGCAAGTGTCTCCAGATAGTACTGAACTAGATTTAGTCAAAGATAACTTTGTTCTTTGTCTGCTCCAGTTGCAAAAACGTCAATCCTTTCCCATATGAGGTGATTGATTCCATTTGTGATAGTTGAACTTTATTAAATGAAGGACAGGTCAGGGAAGAAAAGACCATGGGGAAGCTTGATAGAGATAAGATGAAGAACACATGATGTGGCAGGGCATGAACAGTCAGCAATGGGGGATAATGAAAGAGAAACAGGAAACATATATGAGACAGAGTGAGGAGGCCTTGGTAATTTTCTGCAGATAAACAGTGAGGGGAAGACAGCAAACAAGATTGCATGGATCTGGACCTGAATGATGGGAACACAATGGTTAGAAGAAATATAATGCATTTAGATTTACAGTCATAATACTACACCCAGATAGGAATATCTGCAAGGCATTTGGGTGTATAGGTGGAGGAAACAGAGAGGTGTCAGGGTTGAAGATACTCAGGTACAAATAGGTGAATATCTACTATTATGAGGAGATGAGATTATGAAAGCAGATTTTTGTTATAGGAAAAACACACAGGGCAGAATTTTGAGAAACATTTAGTGGTAGGTATATGAAAGGAAGCTTGTTAATGACATGGAAGACTCTGAGGTCAGAGAAGTGGGTGACTCCACGCTCTGCAGTGACTTTGGATTCTGAGGCAGTGTTTCTACAGCTTTCCTTTCTCAAGGGTTTGGATTAATTAGCAAATAAATTAGCAGATGAAGTGTTTGTGATTCTGCAATGGAGATGTCTCTCATTGTATGTATTAGTGCCCAATGGATAGTTGGTCACACAAAATTATTATATGCTACTACTACTACTATTATCATTATAAGGATAAAGTATTCTCATTATAACAATAAAGTATTTAAGCACAAAATAATAAACACTGTTCTTTGAAACTTGCATTAGTTGGCACAGTTTGCAAACATCTGGTGAATTCCCCATCCCCCAGCCAATGCATTATATGTATCTTTAATGCATATAATGCTGAACAGTAATAAATGTGTTGCTGTTCTCTTCCTCTCAACCAATTATAGGCTCAAGCCTTCCTCACTTACTCACACTAGGAAATAACAGTGTGTCTAAGTTCTGATGTCACCTTTATCAACATTTCCTGTTTCAAGATGTGAATTCTGAATCTAAAATGTTTATTCAGTGAAAGGCAGGGTTGTCTGTGAAGATTCACTAGTCTAAATAGAAATCATGTTAGACAGAAGGAAGAGCAGAAAAGAGAGAGAGAGAAGAGAGAGGAGAGAGAAGAGAGAGAGAGAGAGAGAGAGAGAGAGCAAGCAAGAGAGGAGGAACATGCCAGGAATGATCTTACAATATGAGTGAGGAGGTAGCGGTGATGGAGGAGGCGTGCTTGGGAGGCCGAGAGGAGAAGTTTAGATGAGGCGCCAGACACAGAGGATTGGGACTGAGCCTTAAGGAAAGTTTTTTGGCAAAACCCAGAATGGTACAACAGCCTTCATGCTGAATACCTAGTATGGTCACTTATGTAATGAAAATAAGTGAAGACCCTCTTTAAATCAATTCTACATCACTTCACAGTCCCACACGAAGCATGTAAATACAACGCTTGTTTCGTTTTCTCGTGTATTAAATCCTAGGAGAGCTTCAAAATCAAGGAGTCCTTGTCCAACTACAAGAAAACACTTTTCATAGTGTTTTATGCCTAATTAATCAGGCAGTTTGTAATTTGGAAAGTTAAAATTCAGAAAAGACTCTATTTCTGGAGAAACAAGTAAGCAAAAATATTTAAATTTTGTCTGCATCTCATATTATCATCTCATAACTTCTATCATAAGAAATCTATTTCCAATAGTTTTGGTTAACACATTTCAAATCTATGGAGTTTTACCAAGTTACCAATATGGAATTTAGAAACATTTGTAAAAACAACCTGCATTGTCATTTTTATGAAAATGCTACATTAATGTAATCATGCAGTACCACCATGTTGAAAATAAGGGCTCAAGTACATCTGATACAATAACATTAATCCCAATTTACAGTTCTTTACTCTGATATTTTTGCTAATAATTTAAATTTCCTTGCATAGACATCATCCTTTTTCTCATAGAAAGTGGCTCTAACGTTTTTGCTTATGTTCCCACTTAACAGCAGCCATTAATTTACTGATACTCTGTCTATCAGGCTCACATCATCTTGATTAGGACTGTTATCCTAATCAAAAGGCTGATAATTAAGACTATCCATCTGTAGAGTTCTAAGTGCTAAGATGAGTCGAAGATCCTAATTAAGATTATTTAGGTGTTACTTAAATGCCATCATTTGATTCAGCTAATCATACCAGCAGGTACATTAGATTTGCATTAATGTTCTGCTGAAGCCAGCAGCTATTTAGGCAGATCAAAAATGTAGATTGCAGACACTATTTCAAACATCGTTTTTAGAAAGTGATACTGAGACAATACTTTAAGAAGAGCAGGATGTAAGAACAGCTAGGTTATTTCAATGTTTCTTAATTTACTTTATGGTAATAAGTGAAGTATTTAAAATAAACAGCTTCTTTATTGAATTTGCTGTGTATCTTTCAGCATCATGCACCCTCTCTCTTATGCTCTCATTCACAAACAAGTAGTAATACGTTTTTCTAGCATTTCCTGTTTTGTCACATACACATACTGTGACGTGGTGAAAGTCTCTGCAAACTAAGTTTACCAAATTGAAATACTTAAGAACAATATAGAATGCTTTACCAAGAAATATCTGATACTGTATTGAAAAATAAGTCAAATAATATTTTATTTTTAATAATCACATTAATACCCAATCATCCTCTAGTATAAATAATCAAGAAAACTACTGTAGTAAGGTATAACCCTTTAATATCTTGTTGTTCATTACTTTGTACTTGGTTACTGGAAAACACAAAATGTATTACTCTATTTAAATGTATATGGGTATAATGGAATAAAATATGTTCATAGAATGTATGCTTTCAAGTTACTTTCCCCCTAATTTTGATGACAAATAATGCCACCCACTCTTTAGAAAAAGAGATTGCAATAATTTTTGGCAGGAATAATGACCATAATGTATGTGGCCATGTGACTAATACTTTTGAATTCTCTTGTTCCTGTGTGGAGGAGAAAAAAATCTAAGTTTTTTGCCCTTATGTAGATTCTGAAATTATTGTACCAACAAATGTTCGTGGGAAAGGCAAGGAGAGAAGATAAAAAGAGACATAATATAAAGTATGGGGAACGGAAGTTTATAAAGTTCATGCTCTACGTTTTGCAACCTAAATATTGAAGACCGGTTGTAACATATATAGTGGCTTTTACAACTTTTGCTCAAAGGACGTAAGTTATGCCAGCTAAATACCTATACTATTGAAGTATCTATTGATTTTTCAATTCCAATAGCCTACACATATGTTCATGTATTTTTCTCACTGAATATTGAACTTTTAAGAAAGTCTGATTTCTGAAAAAATCATTCTTTATGATTTACAGAATAGACTTATATTTATACTAGAGACATAGCATGCTTTTTCCTTTCTTTTTGATGCTTCCCTCTTTTCCAGCTTTGTTGAGATCTAATTGATGAATAAAATTAGGCCAGTTTAATGTGCATAACAATTTTGATATATATATAATATCGTGAAATGATTACCACATTCAAGTGAGTTTACATCTCTATTATCCCACTTAGTTCTCTTTTTTGGTTTGTTTTTGTTGTTGTTTGTTTTGTGGTGAGAACATTTAAGACTGACATTCTTAGCAAATTGCAAACATACAATACTGTATTGTTAACTGTAGTTACTATGCTGTACAAGAGATCCCCAGAACTTATTTATTTTATGACTGGAAGTTTGTAACCTTCAGTTAACATCTCATCATTCCTCTCATCCTCCAATCCCTGGAAACCATCATTCTACTCTCTGTTTCTATGAGTTTGAATTTTTTAGATTCCACATGTAAGATTATACAGTATTTGCTTTCTGTCTGACATATTTCACTTAGCATAATGTCTTCAGGTTTCATCCATGTTGTTCCAAATCTCAAGATGTCCTTCATTATTATAGCTTATTTATTATAATTATATAAAGATATTTTAATGTATTTTTATTATATAATGTATTAATGTATTATATATTATATATAATAAAGAAGCTATAATGAAGCTAAATATATATTATATAAAATATATATATTATATAATACATATATATATTATATAATAAAGAATATATAAATTATTATTATATAATAGTTCTGCTATTTTTTGTACATATTTTTACATTTTATATATATATATATCACAATGTATCTGTTTATCTGCCAATGGACACTTAGGTTGTTTTATTATCTTCACTATTGTGAATAATGCTACAATGAATGTGAGAGTACAAACATTTCTTTGAGCTACTGATTTGTTTTTTTGTAGATATGTACCTAGAAGTGGAATTGCTGGATGATATGGTAGCTCTATTTTTAATCTTTTGAGGAAACTCTACACTGCTTTCCATAATGGCTGTGCCAATTTACATTCCTGCCAATGGTGCACAAAGATTTCTTTTTCCCAACATTCTTGCCAATACTTGTTATCACTTCTCTTTTTGATAAGAGCCATCCTATCAGGTGTGAGGTGTTATCTCTATGTGGTTTTGATTTGCCTTGTCCTGATAATAGGTGAGATTGTCGAGCACTTTTTCATGTACTTGTTGCTCATTTATTGTTCTTAGGAAAGATGTCAATTATATTTCTTTGCCCATTTTCTAATCAAGTTATTTGACTTTTTTCCAGTTGAGCTGTATGAGTTGCTTACTTATATACATATATATTTTGGATATTAGACCCTTATCAGATATCAGATATATGATTTGCAAATATTTTTTCCATTCAAAGGTTGCCTTTTGATTTTACTGATCATTTCCTTTGCTGTTCAGAAGCTTTGTAGTTTGACGTGGTCCCATTTATTTACTTTTGCATTTCTTGTTTGTGCTTCTGGTGTCATAGCTAAAATTCGTTACCAAGACCAATATCAGAGAGCTTTTTTACAATGTTTTCTTCTACAAATTTTACAATTTCAGGTCTTATATTTAAATCTTTAATACAACTGAGTTAATTTTCTGATGATCTAATATTAGGATTCAATTTCATTTTGCATGTAACTATCCAGTTTTCTCAATTTGATTCCATTGGAGTATGCGTCTGTTTTTATTCCAGTACAATTTTGTTTTGATTACTATAGCTTTGTAATATAACTTAAAACTGAGAAGTGTGAACTCCAGCTTTGTTCTTCTTTTTCAAAATTTATTTGGTTATTTGAGGTTTTTTTGGTTCAACATAAATTTCAGTATTATTTGATCTATTTCTGTGAAGAATGTCTTTGATACTTTGTTAGGGATTGCATTAAATCTGTAAATTGCTTTGGCTAGAGCTGTAATTTTAACAAAATTAATTCTTTCAATCCATGAACACAAAATGTTATTTATTTGTATCTTCTTCAATTTCTTTCATCAATGATTTATGCATACGATGTTCACTTTATTGGTTAAATCTATTTTAAAATATTGTATTATTTTTGATGCTATTGAAATTGGACTGTTTTCTTAATTTCATTTTTAGATACTGTTTGGTTTACGTATAAAAACACAACTTAGTTTTATATATTGATTTTGTATTGTGCAACTCTACTGAATTCATTTATTACTTCTAACAATTTTTTTTCGTCTTTAGGATTTTCTATATACAAGATTAGGTAATTTGCAAACAAAGACAGTTTTACATATTTTAAAATTTGAATGTCTTTTATTTATTTTTCTTGCCTAATTGCTCTGGCTAGGGCTGTTATTACCTTGTTGAACAGAAGTGGCAACAGTGGGGCTTTTGAGTTTGTTGCTAATATTAGAGAAAGAGCTTTTACCATTGAGTATAATGATAGCTGTAGACTTGGCATATACAGCATTCATTATGTTGAAGTACATTATTTGTAAATCTAATTTGTGAAGTGCTTTTATTTAGAAAAATGCTGAATTTCGTCAAATGCTTTTTCTGCAGGTATTAAGATGAATGCATAGTTTTTGGGTCTTCATTTTGTTAACGTGATATATCACATTTATTAGTTTGTACCTGTTGAATCATCCGTGCACCCCAGGAGTATATCCCACCTGATATTGATGTCTGATTATTTTAAGGTGCTGTTGCATTTGATTTTCTGGTATTTTGCTGAGGTTTTTTGCAACTATGTTCATCAGGGATATTGGCCTGTGTGACCTATTTATTTGTGTTCTCTTCTATCTCATTGAATAATGGCACCACTGCCATGGAAACCTTGCCTACACACCAGATCACAGAATTGCTATAGCTGCATACATGCCAGTGCTAGAACTTCCACCCAACAGGAGAAAGGGAAAACCAGATAAACCAGCCAGCCTTCATCGCCAGGGACTCCAACAGCACTAGTTGTCACAGCCACTCACAGCTTTGGCTGTTGTGAACCCCCAGAGTCTTGCCAACATTTACTTTAGCCGATGTGGCTGCAGAAAGACCAAGTCATTGTGCCTTTCTGGGAACCACAGATGCTATGCCACACCCAGCCAGTGCCTTAGCAGCCAGTCTCAGGCGGGTATCTTTCCTCACCAAATCCAATTTGAAAAGGCAGGAAGAGGTGGCTGCTCCTTATGGACCTCAATGCAAGGCCACTCGAAAGACAAAAGAGGCAAAAATTATTTTTTCACCCCTAGAGGAACAAAGTAACTATTCAGGAAATGACCTCAAAGAAATGGAGATCTCTGAGATACCTGAAAAAGAATTCAAAATACTTATTTTAAGAAAGTTCAGGGAGAGATTGCATACTTCATAATTAGTTTTCATCATAGATACCTGATCTTCAAAAACACTATCTTCTACTTCATATAATAATTGTAAAATATAGTTTGCTCTGTTTTCCATAATTTACAAAGTAACCTTTAAAAATCTTATGAAAGTCTTAAGTGTCAACCTCTTCTCTACATATATCTTCATAAAACAATTATAATCAGCCAAATTGTACAACATAATTTTCCTCTGCCTTCAGCCATTAGAAGTCATAAGTAGTAAACTTAGATATAGTACTTGAAGACTTAGAAGAGTAATTAGGAGAATTCTGTAACAGAGTGACCTGAATGTTGACTAATCTGTCACTGAATAACTTAGAGTTGTATATATTTGGAACTATTAAGACATTGAGGCCATTAATGAAAGCAATGAGTAATCTCATTTTCTTGGAAAGTAGCCAAGATTTTTTTAATTATAGTTCCTTTATTGTAATGTGACCAAATTATATATTTCCTGTGTGGTTTTACTAAAATTAATTTGCTTTTATTATAAGGACTATACTTTTATTTGAAGTTTTATTTGCTTTGCATATAAAATTCTAATTAATTTATCCCTAATTTTTCTTCGTGGATGACAATTTCATTCATTTTGTCAAAGTCTACTTTTTTTGTTGGAAGCTATTTTGTTTAGATAAACTTGCTGAATTTTAAACACTACGATTAGGAATAAACATAAGTTCTAAATACAAATTTGTATGTAAAATATGCAAAAGAGTTTTTCATAAGATTACCATTATTAACTGAGTACCTACTAGATACTAGGTGTGTGACAGGTATTATCCTTTATCACCTTGTAAACAAACATGGTTTCCTTTGCTAGATAACACTAATATGTTTAAGATCTTCCAGCTAATTCTTGGTCCTTCTGGGCACCTTATCTTCATCTCCATAATGGGAATAGCTATATCTGCATTGCAGGAGCATTTTAAGGTTTGAGATTATTGTTTTCACACTTATTTCCTCAGAAAAGCTCATCCTGCACTCTTTCTCATTTCAGTAAATGACAGCTCCGTTCATCCATTTCCTTGGAAATATCCCTTAGAGACAACTTTAATGTGTCTTTGTCCTACACTGTACAACTAATCCATTGACAAATCCCTTTAGCTCTACATTCAAAAGGTATTTATAATATTTCTACTTCTCATCACTATTACAGCTATTGTGTTTGTTCAAGACCATGCTTTGCTCACCAAGATGAGAGAACTAATTCCTTGTTAATTTTACTAACTTTAACTCCTTGTTTCTGCTCTTGTCACCACATCCTGCCCATGCAACAATCAGTTATCATCCTCGTAGCCAACGTGGTCTGTGAAAATGCAAATCCATTCTTGTCACTTCTGTGCTCCAATCCCCCCAATGGCTAAGTCAAAATGTTGTCAGTGGTCCCTTCTCTTTTCACTCCCTCTCTAAGCTCTCCTTATTTCAGGCCCTACAGGTAACTGCTATTGTAAGCACCTGAAGCTCCTTTCCTAGGGATTTCCTCTGGCTCTAGGAACAATACTGAATGAGTAGTTAAGGTAGAAGTACAGAAATAGTCAATGCCCTGGGAGCATCCATCAACCACAGACAGAAGAAAGTAGTGGATAAGTATTCCCGTATTCTCAGTCCTTAGGTCAGGACACTCTGAGGTATGTGATGTATCATTCCCAAAGGGTCCTGGCAGGGTATAATTCTAGTTGCTCTGGGCAACCTGCTTGTGAATGAACTCTGTATTTCTTCTCTTCCTATCCGTGTCTCACTTTACCACTTTAGTCCTGATTTTTGCAACAATATTCTCCCAAATAAATAGCTTAGCCTCAAATCCTTGTTCAGGCATTGCTTCAAGATGTCCATCCATCTTGCCCAGAGAGAGTTTCTACAACTTCCTCCACAGGCCCTTTCCCTACTTACCTCACCTATTACTTTCCTTTCTTACATTATATTCCCCTCACTGTTTCTTCCAACATCTTCTCACCTCAGAGCATCGACACTTGCTGCTCTTTCCGTGTCAAGACCCTGCTCACTTGTCTCTCTCTTAATGTCTCCTCCCTGAGCCAATCTTCTCCACCCCCACCACTTGCACACACTTGCTCTCTCCCTTACCATGTCGTATTTTCCTTCATAGTCTTTAACACCATTTGATATGACATATATTTGATTGCTTTTACAATTTCTCTGTTCCCCCCCCACCTAAATATAAATATCAGGATGGCAAGAATATAGTCCATTATCTTCACCACTGTATCCTTTTGACTAGAATAATTAGTAGAAAACACAAAATATTTACTGAATTCGTATTTCAGAAATAAATTATTATTTATTAGTGGTATAAATTTGGGCACACTATTTAAACTTTTTAAGATATTTTTTCCCTTATTTATAAAATGGAGATAACAACTGCCTGGTACATGTTAGGTGTTCAATAGATGATGTTCATTCTTATGGTCAATATATTTATGTTATTTTAGGGTAGGCATGGTGACTCATGCCTGTAATCTCAGCACTTTGGGATGCCGAGGCAGGTGGATCACCTGGGGTCAGGAGTTCAAGGCCAGACTAGCCAACACGGTGAACCCTGTCTCTACTAAAAATATAAAATTAGCTGGGTGTGGTGGTGCATGCCTGTAATCCCAGTTACTTGGCAGGCTAAGGCAGGAGAATTGCTTGAACCAAGGAAGTGGAGGTTGCAGTGAGCCAAGATTGCACCATTGCATTTCAGCCTGGGCAACAGGAGTGCGACAGGAGTGACACTCAATCTGAAAAAAAAAAACATATATATCTACACACACACACACACACACACATACATATATCTGCATATATATACACACACACATATATATTTATGTTATTTTATACATGGACTTATTTTGTCAGGTTGCTGTTATAGACATTGCAAAAGTAGTAGAAATATTTCCAATTATAATAAATTTAGGCTACACTAGTGACCTTATTATAAAAAATCTAGAAATAAAGAATATATGCAAGCACACATACACTGTTTTTAACATGTCATAGATACAGTACAGAAAAATCTTCCTGACTGACCATAGCACATTGATTAGAAAGTTACAGTGTTAAATTCCAGAAATGGTAACAGTGGCTGTGTTAGTGGGTGTGAAGGATGAATTTAGTAAAAGACTTCTTAAAATGTAGTTCAGGCTATTGAATGTCTTATGGAAGAGACCAGATGTTTTAATAGAAAATTAGAAGAATTTATCAGAAGAGAAACATGCAAGTATAAATTTTCTTAATTTTTATCTTCTTTGTTTTGCTTTTTAATGTAGAACAAAGTTGAAGTGAAATAACCAGTGAGTTAATCAAACAACTTGAAAAAAATACCATCATAGCAAAGGCTTATTTTAATGTGACACATTAGTAACTGTTTCAGAAGAGTGACAAGGTCAAAACCTTATTGAACAAATCTATTATTCACTGCAAAGACCAGGTTGTGAGGAAATAGTTATTTCCTATGTACAAACAATATAACATCCAAATAAAAAGGGGGGACACTGAATGATGACTATTGAAGTCATTTTTTATTTTGTTTCCATGACATTGGCTATCAAAGTAATGAAATCTCAGGGCTAAAATAATATTAGTAGAAATAGCTCATGAGGTAAATTTTTGATTAGGAAGCTAATATGTGAGATGTGTGGTGAACATATTTGTATTTATGGTTACCAAAAACTTTTGAAATTATTATCTACCGCAACATACATGCATGTAAATAGCTCAGTGGATTTTAATGAACTGAGCACAATTTTTAGATCTGAAAGCAGACTATAAAATAATATTCTAAAAGCTCCCTCAGTCTTACAAACATAAAATGGATTTGTAAATAAGTAACTTAAACAGTGTGAGTTAACCATTTTGTGGAAAAATTTTGTGGCAACAGATTCAGCAAGATGAAGGTCAGGAGTGCATCGTTTTCCCTTCAGTCTAGCTCTGTGATGACATCCTGCAGTCATTTCTGTGAGTTTATGCTCCGATCTGTTTCTATAGGTCTTCCAATGATTCTGTGACCTTCCTAATATTTCTTAATAAATACCTTCTTGCTTAAACTAGCTGCAGTGAATTCTGTTTCCTGCAGTCAAGGACCCCAAATTAAACAAAAGATTAATCCACTCTATGGAGATGAAAGATAATAATTTATTGAATGGGATTCCCAAAGGAATACAAATAAAAAGAAAACACACCAGAATAATTTCAGAGTATAAAATTGAGAGATAACAGAGATATTTATTTGCAAAAGACATAGAGAATTATTAACAGCATTCAAATAAAGTCAACCTTGAAGTCTGTCCTTTAGGAATGTTATGAGTTGAATTTTGTCCCCCAAAATTCATAGGTTGAATTCCTAACCACCAGTACTGCAGAATATCATGGTATTTGGGGATAGGGTATTTAGATAGGTAATTAAGGTAAAATGAGGCTGTGAGGGTGGGCTTTAATTCAATATAATTGGCATCCTTATAAGAAAACAAAACATGGGCACAGACAAACACAAAATGTAGACATGTGAAGACACACGGAAGAAAAGACAGGCATCTACAAGCCAAAGAGAGAGTCCTCAGAAGAAACCAACTCTGCTGACACCTTGATCTAAGATCTCCAGCCTCCATACTTTTAAGAAAATAAATTTTGGTTGTATAAGCCATCCAGTCAGTGGTACTTGGTTATGGCAGACCTAGCAAAATAATACAAAAAAGGAAGAATGTTTGCAGTCATCTGTGTGAGGCTGGGAGTTCCCAGAGAGGGAAAGAAGGAGTAATCGTGGAACTCAATTACTTAATTCAGATTCAGTGGCTGTGAAGATGAAAACCAGCTTTCACCCAAGCAAGGAGATTGACATTATAATGAGCTTAAGTCCCTTTACTCCAGAAAGTGAGCCCCTAATACAGAATTCAAAGGGAAAACTGCTCAACACAAAACCTGAGTGTGTTAAGAACAGGTATTTTAGATCTCCCACATGGAGATCTAGAAGAAAGACCACGGAAACTATTCTTTTTAGTTTTATCAGTTTTTCTATTCAAGGAAAATACGGTAAAAAGTATACTCTCAAACAATTATCTTGGCAATAGTACACTGAATTATAATTTAAATAATATGTCATTGTGTTTCTTTTGTAGTACCTACTTTAACAAATATGTTTTCAAATTGTTCTAAGAGTTATTTTGAATGACCTGAAGTGTGGATGTTTATATTGTTTTGAGTATGTGGATAGCATCCTACTGTATATATAAAAAAACTGGTCTTAGATGAATTCTAAAGTGATATACTGTAATTAAATATAAAAGCAAAGATATAAAGAAATTATAAAAACTTGTTATTAGGTTGCTACAAATTGATTAGTAAACTTAGAGACTCAAATTGTATGTGTGTTTACTTTTTGCATAGACTGAGCTCTAATCCTAATTCATTTGTATAGATACACAAGTGTATATGAGTTTTTATAAAATCCTTATTCTCACAACTACAAAGGCTTTGTACATAATTCTGGTTGTTTGCTCAGCAAAGAAGTGTTTGATTCAGGAAAAACTTTTTCAAAAAAATGTTATTCACATTGGCTAAAATATCTAAGCCAAATGTTCTGCACTTGACATTAGAAGCTCATCTTTCTGCAATATTTCTATTGTGTGTAATTACCTCCTGTTACATTAGATACGTTTCTTCATGATGGTCTATGGAGTTCTTCTAGCCTGCTGGTATTTGTACATGGTATGTAAATATTTGCAAGAGTACTTGCCCCTGTTCTTTACTCATCAGTTTGCAGTGTCAATCATCACTTAGTCTCAGACTCTGCAACCATCATGAAGCAAATACTAGTTAGTTTTCTTTTGTTGCTGTTTTGTTTGCTTGTTTGTTTGTTTTCCTTAATGGAATCTCCCTTTGTCGCCCAGACTGGGGTGCAGTGGCACAATTTTGGCTCAATGCAACCTTTGCCTCCTGGGTTCAAGCATTCAAGTGATTCTCCTGATTCAACCTCCCGCAGGTGGTATTACAGGTGTGCGCCAGCACACCGGACTAAGTTTTTTGTGTTTTTAATGGAGACCAGGTGTCACCATTTTGGCCAGGCTGATCTTAAACTCGTGATCTCAAACAATCTGCCTGCCTCGGCCTCCCAAAGTTTTGGGATTGCAGGCGTGAGCCACTGCTCCCAGCCAACTGGTTAGTCTTTCTTTTTGCTTTGTTTGTTTGTTTGTTTGTTTGTTTATTCATTCTCCTAACAGCATCCTTAAGCAAGGACCACTGTTATCTCACTCATTCACTATTCATTGACAGTCACTCACATACGACAGCTATAAAATTTGGTCTGCGAATTTGAGGAGTTTTACCTTAATAATCAGTGCTAGATGTGATCAAACGCTTACAGGCAATTCAACATGTTCTGGTGTGCTCAACACATAGTGAACACACAGAAGATGAGAAAGCAAGGTCCAACTTGGCCACTGGGGATGTCCTATGAGAAGAAGGCAGAACGAAAAGAAGTCACTGTGAGTATTGCAGAAAGAAGTAGAATTCTTAGTTTTCCACTTGTGTGAACAGATTGAGACATAATTGGTATACAATAAATGGCACAGATTTAAAATATACAATTTGAAGTTTGTGTGTTTCTATGTATAAATTTCTAAAACCACCACCATACTTAGGATGATGAACTCATCCATCACCTCCAAGAGAATCCTGCTGCCTTTTTGTAATTTCTCCCCTGTCTTTCCTGAGGTACTCCCTCCTCTACCTCCAGGGAGCATGGATCTGTTTCTGTTATAAGACTGGTTTGAAAAGCCTAGAAATTGATATAAATGAAATTATACAAGGTGAATTTGTTTTTGCTGGGGGAAAAGAGTTCTGGCTTCTTTTACTTGGAATAATTATTTTAAGATTCATCCATGCTGTAGCCAGTATAAATAGTTTATTCTTTTTATTGCTAAGAAGTATACCTATTTTTTTAAATTCATTCATCTGATGATGAACATTTGGGTTGTTTCCAGTTTTTGACTATTTCAAATGAAATTGCTATAAATAATTTTATATATAGGAAGTATAAGTGTTTGTAAGGATATATGCATTTATTTTATTTATTTCTCTGAAGCAAATATGAAGGAATAAAATGATTAGATTACATGAAATTTTAAACTTTTCAGAAACTCCCAATCTGTTTGTATATTTTTCCTTCCCTCTAGCAGCATATGAGAGATCTTTGTGTGCCACGTTATAATTGTTTTTTCCTAATTTGGTGCTGAGTTCTCTCCCTGAGAGTGGCCTTTAACCAGGACAGCTGTTCTCTAGGAGAGCCTGGACTGGGAGTAACGTTAAGTTCAGGTGTGTGTGTCAGGAGAGATACAATGAAGTGAAACCAAAATGCATGAAACAGAGGACACTTACCACTCACAGGTCCAGAGAGCTCAGGCATGCTGATGGGAGGCTGCCAGGAAGTCTACAGGAAGTAGACCCAAGAAGTTTACCCAGTGGGTGGGGAGTGAGAGAGAGAGACAGAACCTGTGGAGCAATGCTATTAAGGTCCATGGTCTTTATTCTTTAGGTTTCTTGTGATGGTTGTGTATTTCCTGGTTTAAAGAAAACACACATGAAGCAGGGAACTTCTTTTTATGACTCTGATGTTGACAATTAAGTTTTATTGTGGTCAGCACCTGCAGGGTGTGTTAGGTTTTGGATCTGTGAGATGAAGAACAAGTGGGCTATATTACAAACAGCCACAGGGAGGGAGCTTTTAACCAGGCCAGAGGTGACGGGGTATGAATGAATTTCAAATATCTTATGTCAGGCCTAAAATTGGATTCTGAAGCAGCAACTGTATTAAACAAATGTATAATACTCAACATCTCTACCAACACTTGGTATGGGCAGGTTTTTAAAATATTAGTCATTCTAAGACAGAGGTATCACACGGTGGTAGTAATTTGCATTTACAGTGATTAATAATGGCTAGCATCTGTTCATTGGTTGTTTACCATCCATATATCTTCTTCAGTAAAAAGTGCTTTCAAATCTTTTGCTCATTTATTTTTGATTGAGTTGTTTGTTTTCTTAATGTTTTTAAGAATTCCTTCTGTATAATAGATGCAAGCCCCTTATCCATTACGCCAATTACAAACATATTACTTACAAATAAGTCCCCTTACATTTAATGAGCTATGACTGTGTGCGCAGCCTAGTGCTACAGGCATGAACTCACTGGAGTCACACAAGTGAAACCCCGCTCTCTTTGTGGCAGAGGTTTATTTCACACTTATGGATGAGAAATTGAGGTTCAGATAAGTAACTTGCTCAGGGTCACATAGTAACACACAGAGCCCATGCTTTCAGTAACCCAGGGAGTGGTAAGGGGTGGGGTGAGAGAGACAGGCCATGTAGGACCATGAAGAGTTCTGAAGGCCAAGTTAAGGTGTCATGGCCCAATTGTGCGGCCACTGAAAGCCAGGTAGGGTTTTGAGTGAGGAAAGGAGAAGGTCATGGCTGTATTTGAAAGAGAACAAACTAAAGGAGAGGTGTAACATATTAAAAAGCAACAGCGAAGATGCAAAAAAGATCTAAATTGAAATTCTACAGAGGAAAATTACAACATGGAAATAAAATATACATCAGATTAGATTGTGCTTATACTCTGCATCCACTTTACTGTCCCATTAGAAATCAAAGTTTTCAATTTTGATGAAGTCCAACTTATCACTGTGTTATTTTAGAGATCAAACTGGGCATTGCTTCTAAGAAATGGTTGCCTGACCCCCCCTAGGTCAGAAAGGCCCTTCTCATATGTTTTCTTCTAAAAGGTTTACAGTTTCAGATTTTACATTTAGGGCTACAACCCATTTTCAGTTAACTTGTACATAAGGTATGAAGTATATGTGCTAGTTTTGTTTTGTTTTTCATTTGTTTAACAGATATCCAGTTATTTATTCAAGCACCATTTATTTGAAAGACAATCTTTTCTCCGTTTGATGGCTTTAGCACCTTTCTTAAAAATCGGTTGTCCATATATGTGTAGGTCTATATCTAAACGTTCTATTCTGTTCCATTGATCCATCTGTCTATGTCATTACTCAATGATCATGATGTCTAGATTAACATCACTTTATACTAAGTCTTAAAGCCAGGTAGTTTTGTTTCTCCAACTTTACCCTTTTATTTAAAATTGCTTTGATTACACTAGACCCTTTCCATCTCTGTATAAATTTTATATTAAGCTTGCAAGTATCTGTGAAGACCTGCTGGATGTTTTATTTAGAATGAATTGAATTTATAGTTCAATTTGATTCATGTATTTTGTCTGCTTTTCTTTCCATCTTGGCTAGAAGCAGAAAATGTATCTCTGCTAAGTATAGTTCATTTTGATAGATCCTTTACAATTCGACTGGGTTATAGATGTAAATTTTACTTTCTATGAACTGATGAGTTTGAATCTGACTACTTAAGAAAAGATAATAATTAAAGAAACCTCGGGGGAAAACTAGGTATTTATATCCAAGATTAAAAGATATCTGTAGTGAAGGACTAATATTTTGTGATGATTTGTTGAATTCTTATTTGAATGCTAAGAATTGACTAAGGGTAATATTTTATACGGAAAATTACTTTATGATCTGATTTTAGACATCCTGGCTTATATCCTGGATCTGCTACTTAATACTCTGTAATTCTCATTTATTACTTAACCTCTCTCGTCTTCCATTTCCTCATCTATAAAATTGAACTGCTAATATGTTGTAAAGCAAATAATTATTTTCATAGCTAAAGTTATAAAATATGTAGAAAATATTAAGCTCTTAGAAATGCTACCAATAATTACAAGGCTATTACAGATTTTTGAATATTTTCAACAACTTATAAGGATAGGTAGCGGATGGGTGCTCACAGGCTTCCTCCCCACTGCAGTCATGCTATGAGCACTGCTGAACAGAGACTGAGACTAGAAATATGGTGAACGGCACAGTATAAGCACATGGTGTTTCTGCAAACTTCCTGTACGTGATTTAACAGTGCTGTGATTCTGGCTAACTTCAAGGTCTATCTTTTTCTTTTGCATGTCTTTACTTTTTTCTTCCTTCCCTCTTCTTCTCCCCTGGTCTTAGCTGCTTTTAAAATGTTTCTCCTTATCACAGAATTTAAGAAGTTTTATTTGTTGTGTTTAGTGATGTTTTCCCCACCCTTGGTGTCCCCTGGGCTTCTCGACCTGTAGGGTTTTGGTTGTTAGCAAATTTGAAAAGTGACCATTATTTCTTCAATTTTCTTTTCTGTCTACACCCATCCTTTGGGGACTCCAATTATTTTTATGTTGCAGAACTAGCTCCTTTATTTTCTGTTCACATGTTTTCAGTCTCTTTCTATGTTTGTCATTAGTTTCTATTATTTTTTCAAGTTCACTATATTTTTCATTTACAATATTTAATCTTTTGTTAATTGAATCCAGTGTATTTTTTATTTCCATAGTTCTCCTCTGTAGAAGTTTAATTTAGGACTTTTTTTATTTGCTTGTCTTTTTAACAAGTTCCATCTCTTTTTTAGTTTCTTGAGCAAGTGAAATGTGATGGCAACTTCCTAGTATTCTTTACTACTTTTCATATCATCTGTATCATTTCTGGGGTCTGTTTATATGAATTGACTTTGCTCCTTATTATGGGCAATATTTTCCGGCTTCTTTGTGTATCTGAATATTTTTTATTTAATAAAAGTTATTTTGGATTTGACTATATTTGTATTCTTATAAATATTAGTGATTTTTTTTTTTTTTTTCTGGAACATGCTTATGTTCCTTAGAATCAGTTTGATCCTTTCAGGTTTTGGTTTCAAGTGCTGTTAGGAAAAACCTAAGCAGGATTTAGACTAGAACTAATGTTTTGCCTCTACTGAAACAAACCTTTCTAAGTATTCTACTTAAATTGCTAAGTTTTTACTGCTAGCCTGCTGAGAACAGGCACTGTTGTCACTCATGTGTGTGTTCCAGAGACTGTTTCTTCTAATCTTTTCTGGGTGGCCATTTTGCCAGCCGTGGGTAATTTTCTCACATTCATTTCACGACCAGTTCAGCTGAATTCTCAAGAGGTTCCTTTTTGAGGTCATCAGAACTTCCTCTTTTTGTAGCTTCCTTTTTGTTGGTTCTCTTTCCTGTGACCTCCAGACACCCTGGTATCTCCACATTTTCATCTCAGTCTCTCTCCTCAACCCAGGGAGACCACTGGCTCCACGTGGGTTCCCAATTTCTGCTCCATCACTAGCAAACTCTCTCTAGGATTAAGGTAGGCCTATTCTAGGATTTAACTAATTTGTTTCTGTCCATCAAAGACGTCTGGCATTCTTTGTCTGATGCTCAGTTTCTTGAAAACAATGGTTTTGTAAATTTTGTCCACTTCTGGTTTTCTCTGGGAGGATAAATCTGGTCCATGTCATTTTATCTTGGTTAGAAGCAGTCATCATCTACTCCTTTTCATGTTACCACTTTCATCAATAAAATGCCACAAAATCTAGCATTAAAATCCATGACGCCTAATACAAACTTTCTGAAAATTGATTTCCTTCAATTCTCACTTTCCAAAAATATGCATGTTCAGAAAGCTGTTTTTAGCTATTTAAAATCTTAGAGACGTATTCAGATTAATTACATGTGTCTAATCCAGTTCTCTGCTGAACTGTATCAGACCATTAGGATCTAACCAACACTGGGGTCCCAGGCACTCCTCCTTCCACAGGCTTCTCTGGGTTTCCACAGTTCTTAGGCATCCAAGCTCACCTCTCTATGGTGTCACCTCTGTTACGTTCTCCGTCCTAGCTCTGTCTCCTAGGACATCTCAGTCCTTGCCCATCTCGGTTTTTGAATCCTGAGCTAGCTTGCTCTCTCTCTCTCATTTTCCATTTTTAACTTCTTCACAGAGTCTCTGATTCATCCATTATTAAATTCCAAAGAACACAAAACCTGTATGAAAGCAGAAGTTGTTACCAAAGATTTGAGTATTAGGGAGAAAGGATCACATTTAGCACTACCCCAGTAAAAGTCTGTCCCAGTAAGCCCTCGGACAGACCACAGAGTCATCCCAGCAGCTTTCAGGTTTCTTGTACGTTCACCTCCCCATTACCAGTTCTCATTCATGCTTTTTCTCAGATTACCTCAGAAGGCTCAGTTCTTCACCTGGAAATCTTGTGAAAATGCAGGTTTCGAATCAACTTGTCTTGGGCAGAGCTCACAAATTGTATCCTTAATGAGTTTTCCATTAGTGCAGATATTGATGCTCCACTGACCACACTCTGAACAGCAAGATACTAGAACATACAGATCCCCCTTCTTAGTAGGCAGTTGCCCATGAAATAGCAAAATGTGTTGCCTGCATGTATTCTCTCATTCTAATGAAATTAGATGACTACACCATTAAATTAATGGGGTAAAAAAAGCAGCGAAACAACATGTATGAACATACTTGTATAGAATTTATTATGTCAAATCTAAATCTTAAGAGCTACTATTACACTGCTCTTTAAGTAAAACAAAACAAAAAATAATAAAATAAAATAACTCTTAAGAGCAAAGTTCTTATTCCTAAGGATTTCTTCCAATCAAATCAGCCAATAGAATTTAGGAAAATGTAAGGATAACATTCCTAATATTTTAGGATGATTGAGACACTTGCCAATAATTTTTTTCCCACAAATAATTCTGTCTTAGGAAATCAATGAACTGTTTTATACTATGTTTTTAATATACCAGACTACACAATATGTATTAAATAAAATGTGAAATTGTATAAATGGAAGAATATTTTATAAAAATTTGAATAAGAATGGACAATTTCGATACATTCTTGTTTAGACACGTATATCATATTCTCTAGTACGAGGAAGAATTCGAGTTAAAAATACATACATAAGTATTACTTTACAGAGATAACCATATCTTTCATTGAAATGACTCTTGAAACAATTTCAACTGTTACAGGAACATACTTCCCCTGCTTGAGAGCTATGTCTAAGAGACTATATGAGAAAAAGCAAAGCTCTGTTTTTGATCACAGAAAAAAAAAAAAAATTTCGAAAGGTGCTATCAATCCTATTTAAACAATTAAAAACAATGAGAAATTATGGCTTATGATTAAGTCAAAGAAAATTGAAATCAGTTCTTAATGATTCCTAAGGCATGTGGCTAGAAGTACTAAGATAGCGATATGCCTGTAAATCCTTGGAGAGGAGAGGCAATTTACTCCGGGTAATTAGCTCATCCTCACACTCTGTCTTGCGAGGTGCTCTGGGACCACTTGTGCCCCTCTTCCTGTATAAACCTGGTATAGATTTGCAGGCTTGCTGAGAATGCCACCTGCTCCCTGTGGCTGGGCGTCTTCCTGCTTGTTCTCTGGGTGACTGTGAAGAGGTCTTGGCACTAAGCTAGGCATTTTTTCTCCATTGTGAAAACCACATAATACCAAAAAAAAAAAAAAAAAAAAAAAAAAAAACCATCCTAGGCTTATGAAGGTTGTTTGGGGAACCTGTATGAGGCCTCAACACATTTTTTATGAATTCTCTATGAATTTACCTTTGTTTCTTGCTGACAGGTGTTCACTGATAATGTGGCCTTCTGGTTTTAAAATATTTGTATTTAGGCGGGGCATGGTGGCTCAAGCCTATAATCAGGGCATTTTGGGAGGCCAAGGCGGGTGGATCACGAGGTCAGGAGATCAAGATCATCCTGGCTAACACTGGTGAAACCCCATCTCTACTAAAAATACAAAAAATTAGCCAGGTGTGGTGTCATGCACCTGTGGTCCCAGCTACTCAGGAGGCTGAGGCAGGAGAATCACTCGAACCCAGGAGGTGGAGGTTGCAGTGAGCTGAAATTGTGCCACTGCACTCTAGCCTGGGTGAGAGAATAAGACTCCATCTCAAGAAAAAAAAGTGTATTTAATTTACCTAAGCAGATGATACAGAGACACACCAATCCTAATACTTAGAAATGCATTTTATTTATACTTTCTTCCTGTCTTCCTTACCCTTGGAGTTTCTATGCTTGTTGAGGCAACATTATTCCAAGGTTCCAAGCCATCAAGTAAACCAGCCATGGAGCTATACTCATAGGGTACCTATTTATGGAATGCATATAAAAAGCTGGAAAGACGTTGACATTTGGGGTAACTATATCTTGTTAGGCTCTTGGTATGTAAAATATATTGTATGCCTCATATTTATGTCATATTTAAATCCACTTGAAACATTTGTTTCAATGTGTTGCTAACACAGCCATAAAGGGCCTGGGTTATATTTTGTATGTACATTGTAATTTAATTTAAGTTGCAAATGAGAATATTTAATACTTAGAAGTAAGGTACTCTACTCATAATTCTCCAACTTACCAACATCTCATATCTCATCTGGCATTCTTGGCAAAAATTTCTATTAGATATTGAATTAAAAATGTGTGTATGCTTATGATATGTCCATGCAAAAACTTGGCTTAGGAAAGCCTTTCCCATGCCACCCAACAACTAAAGAAAGAGTTTCCCTATAGAGTGCAATTTGCTACTGACATTGAAGATCACCCTACTCCACATTTGCAAGCCAATTTCTGGATGCTGTTTTCCTGCTTCTTTAGACAGCTTGGCCATCTCTTCCATCTCCTTACCTGTGTGCTGACCTCAGTTTGAAGCTCAGAATGACACTGCATGTTCCTCAGCTAGGGTGTCTATAGGAAAGAAAGGGAAAAAACAACAGCAACAACAAAATCATAAACTTTATTTCTTGTTCTTGTCATCATTTTTCTTCTCCTCCGGATAACACTTTCCTCCTGTGGCTTCTTTCTGATACGTTTTGTGTCAAGAGGCAGGAGAATTTTAGACTTTTCAAAAATTTGCACTTTTTTTCCTCTGCAGACTAAACCCCCTGTGGTACTTCCTGCTACCAATTTTCAACCCCCTCCTACTCTGCCCACCCTCCACCCTTAGGAAACTCTTGGGTCTTATGTCTTCCAACCTGCCTGTGGTTAAGATGTCACATGGGTTTGCAGGACTACAAAGACCAATAGACGGCATGGGAAAGGGAGCCCATATGCAGGCCAACTGTATATTGCACATGCACTTGAAGGTATACGAGCAAGATGACATTTTACATTGTGAAAGAAAGGAATACATTATTTAAGATGTAGTATTGGTTCAACTGGCTAACCATGTGGAAAAAGAAAACAACGTTAAACCCCTACCTCACAACGTATACTGTAATAAAATCCAGATGAATTAAACATTCAGATACAAAGAATGGGACTATAGAATTACTGAAATGAAACATAGGAGAATTTATGTTATTGGCATAAAACAGGCAAAGAAAGAGAATATAAAGAAAAGAGTGGTTGATTTAACACACATGAATTTTCTGTATAGTAAAAAGTAAAACTACCAGCACATAATTTGCAGTATATAGCTTAAATATTCATATTGATTTTATAAAAATGTCCTAATATTAAGTAATTGACTACACCAGTAGAAAAGTGGACAAAGGATGTAACTGATGCTGAGAATAGGAAGCAAATGACCAAAGTCCATATGATAAATTGTAGAAAAATAAGCAAAAAATGTAAGTTCAAGCAATAATAAAAATTCCATTTTACCTATAAAATGGGGAACTAAGATGCATTATGCATTATTTATAAGGCTGTGGTAAAGATATATGGTCATACATTTCACTGAAGTTTAAATTGGTTCTTTGTGGTGGGCAAGTTGGCAAAATGTACCTAGAGCTTTAAATATGTATACACTCGAGGCTAAATTTCATTTTAAGAGTTTACTGTAAGGGAAATTTACATGTAACATATTGTCTAAAATATGTAAGTATTAAAAAGCTAACATATTGTTATAAAACTTTGATTAAATTATAACAAACAAAAGAGGATACTGCATATCCAGTTAAAATTATGAGGGATACTATTTAAAATCATGGGTGGAAAATTACTACTTACATATTAAGGACATAAGTACAATTCAAAACAAAACACTATATACAATCAAACCATATTAAAGTATTATGTAGATATTTATATTTTTTAACTGGTTGATTGGAGTTTATTCCCTATTTTCTTTTTTTTAAAAAAAACATATAATGCTTTTCTCATTAAATAAGAATGTTAAATAATTCTCATAACCATTTATATGTATCATATAAAGTTCTGTTACAGTACGTGATAATGGTTTGGCTATGTCCCCACCCAAATCTTACCTTGAATTGTAATAATCCCCACGTGTCAAGGGCAGGGTCGGGTGAAGATAATGGAATCATGGAGGCAGTTTCCCCATACTGTTCTCATGGTAGTGAGTAAGTCTCATGAGAGCTGATGATTTTACAAATGGGAGTTCCCCTGCACAAGCCCTCTTGCCTGCCGCTATGTAAGACGTGGCTTTGCTTCTCCTTTGCCTTCCACCGTGATTATAAGACCTCTCCAGCCATGTGGAACTGTGAGTCCATTAAACCTCTTTCCTTTATAAATTACCCAGTCTCAGGTACGTCTTTATTAGTAGCATGAAAACAGACTAATACAGTAGACGTCTTTAAAATCAAACAAAATTATGTGTTAGAGTTCCTTTCACAAAATTCTTTCACAAAATGATCTCTGAGAGGCCACTAGGTGATTAGAAAAGAATAAGCAGGTACACTGGAAAAATGTTTGACTTTCAAATTTCTATTCCTTGAATGGCACCATGTCATTCATTAGCCACTGATACCTGTTAAAATATTTTGCAATAATCATCTGCTACCCCTTCTTTTCATTTTCTCTGGACTTACTTTAATTCATGAGGGCATTTCTTATGTGAATTTCTAAACCTTCTACTAAATAAAATGAGAATTATATTCCCAAGTCTTAGAATTATTTGAGAGACAGAGACAATGCATGTATCTGTTGTATATTGAGGTAATGTATCCTTTGGAATTAAAAACCAATTCATTCTTAAACCAATAAGAGTTTTCTCTGCTCCACAAAGCAATCTGCTGAAATTTGAAAGAAACATGTGTCTGGAATGTTTCCCTTTTTTTTTTTTTTTTTTTTTTTCTCAGAATTCTGAGATTGTTTCCTGGGACTCCAGATCTATTGGATCTCAATATGCTTTCCTGTTCTATAGCTCATTAATCAGTACATACCCATTTATTTTCCTCTAAAAGACAATTCTTACCAGCCAGCCATCTTGGATGTAACAAATGAATTCCTAAAAGTTGAAGTAACAGAGAGGTTACAGCAACTCTTCTTTCTTTAATACTGTGTCCTCTTCTGAGATGCCTCCCTTCAGTTCAATGTATAACAAATACCACTGTATCGAAGTCTCATAAACTTGCTGCCCTAAATGATTATCTGTCCCAACTGTTAGCAAGTGGAAGAACTGCTAGACACTTTGGAATTTTGGTATTTCTCTTAAATCATACCACTAGATTCTAAGAAGGATAGAGTGAATTGTAAAAAATGTTTCTACCAAGATTAATCAATTGGGTTGTCAAAATATCACTTGCTTTCTCTCCTTGAAAAAAAAATAGTGTTTGATATATAATAACCATTAATTATTATGCATAGTAATTGTTAAATAAAAGTTTGCCATGTTACCATGTTCTCTTAAATGACTAAGTTGTAAGCCATTATTCCGGAAAACCAAGTTAGAGATTCTCAGGGAAACATACTCTTATAGGAGCAGTACTCATTGACTTAAAGACGGACCTATTTCAATACTGTCAGAATGTGCCCACTGTTCTGTGTGTGATGGACACATATTATTATAGGTGTTCTACAAGAAAAATCCTTAAAGAGCTTTATGGGTTCTCTAATTAATAAAAAGAAGAAAAGTCAAAAGGATGAGATGGCAGTAAGGAATTGTAGGGTCAAGGAAAGCTTGCAATTCCACGTGAAGTGAATGCCTATGGAAAAGGGACACTTGTTCTCTTGGAATGAGACTGTCTATTTACTCGGTATCATAGAATTAAAGAAAAAAATGAGAATAGGTGTAAAGACTGTAATTACATTTTCAAATTATGTTACATACTTTGGATATAGGATGGAACCGCCAAAGTCGTTAGACCACTTTCACACCTTCAAAAGGACCATACATCATCTTGTTAGGGCATCTTGTTAGGACTGTCTGCCTTAATCACAGTTTGAAAGGTAAGACTATTTCACCTCTGCCTTAGTAAAGATATTTATATCTTTGTTGAACTAGAAGTCATGCCTTAAGCTTATGTAAATCTCCCTTGCTCCGTGTCAATAGGTTGCTAACTAGTTCTATTTAGTTTGGAATGTATGTGTATTCCATTTGATTGAAGAAAGCTGAAAATGCATATGACTATCACATCCTAAGAATTTCCTGGTATCTTGGATTTGGAATGAGAAATCATTTATGACCCCAACTTTGTCATGTACTCACTGCATAACATTGAGCAAGTTACCTATCCTCTCTAAGCCTTAACTTCTACATCTGTACTAGTACAATTTATTTCATGAAGTTGTGAGTGTCAAATACAGTAATTTATATGAAACACTTAGTAATTAAACAAGAGACATCATATTTAAAAGTCAGTCATTTTCAATATAATAAACACCTTCAGTCCATAGATGCTTTTGACCATTCTTTTTAAATAATTTAAAATAACATTGTACAGGATTGACTTTTCATCCCAGGCTTTGTTTCTGCAATGTCCTAACTCATATTAATGATGCATTTTCCTGATTTCAAAATATGGAATTTCTCTTTTAACTTCTCCATCTCTCCTTCTAAGGCCATACGTCAATAATGACTGAAACTATTCATTTCTGTCTTTAAATTACCTGTTCCAGCTACCTCCCACCTCCAACTCTTGCCTTCTAAGTCTTCTTCATCTTCCGCTTTGAGCAAAAGGAAATCAATGTGTCAGACAGGCCTAGTTTTGAATTCTGGCTCTGCTCGCACTTCTCTGTGTGTCCTTGGTTATATGATATAATCTTAAACCTTAATATTCTTACCTGTAAAATAAGGATAATAAAAACCTCTTACAGTGGCTATTTCATGCAGATTTCATTACAAACTCCCTCATTCGAAATCTTCAATGATTTCCATTTTTCATAAATGAAATTCAAAATTTCCATAGATTACTGACACAAGTCCCCTACTCTTCACCTAAATTTATCTTTTAATTATTCTCTCATCATTATCACCAAATACTAGGCTTTGATGCTTTGACTCCAGAGGCAAAAATCTTGTCTCCCAACAATGTCTCTTAAATTAAGTGTAATTCGTTATTTGATATTCTTGCTTCAAAATGGGCAGAGGAAAATTTCCTACATATACCATAAAATAATTTTAGGGAAAATATACTAATGTATGTCCCAGAGCACTGGAAGATCCAAAGCTACCTATTTGCAGTGTACCGTTAATATTTGATGTAGCCTTTTGCTCCTTATGCAACGAGCTGAAATAAATTTTTCGTCATGCCTCCTGAGTCTCTAAGTGAGAGTGTTTGACTCATTCCCTTTCCATCAGTGAGACTGCAAAGCAAAAATAAGTATGTAGTATTTATTTACTCATGGAATTCATTTTTATGAAGGTCAGTTGCCAAATGATGCCAAAACCTTACTCTCTAGAACGCTATTGAAGTTATCAGGCTTTAACATTTTTAAGATATTTGTGTTTGACAACCATACATAACCATAAAAATATGTGAAGAAAAGTGTAACAGAAGTGTTTCTCTTCTACAAAACACACCTATTTCGAGTATATAGTGCACTGCACTGCAGATAACCAGCTCTCAACACATATAGCCTAATAGTTGGATTAAAACATATTGTATATTTTTTCTAAATGTATTACATCTTAATGAATCACATTAAGACTATCAGCATTTGGGTGAACAGCTTCACCGTCCATTACTTTTTGAGCAAAGAACTAGAATTCTGAGCACTCAAATGATGCTAGAGAAATGACATGCAGACTCTTTATGAGATTGGCCCATCTCTGAGAAGCATCAAGATTTAAGAAGAGCTGCAATTTCAAAACCAGGGCTACTTCATTGTGGACCTGAATCTATCTACCCAGGGTCAAATCAAGGATGTGGAACAGACCATGGGAACACACCATTTTCAAATTTTGAAATATTTGCAAATACATGATGAGATATCTTGGGGATGGAACCCAACTCTAAACACAGAATCAATGTATGTTTCATATCTATCTTATAGACATAGTCTGAAGATAATTTTACACAATATTTTTAATATTTTGTTTTACACCAATGTTACTCCTGTCTCTGAATTTATATGCTGCACATAAATAATCATTTTCTTATACCTATTCACATGGAAGTACTTAACAGTTAAAGAATTGACATACCATTTGTACAATAAAAAATAATATGTTGAAGGTAGCTAAGCAGTATAGCAGCATCATCACAATAAACAAATAAGCTGTTAAACAATAGCAATAACAAGCAAAGGAAGGCTTCCAGTCTCCACCTATGAGTCTGTATATTAATTTAAAAGTTACTGTACACTGTATTATTATTTTAGTTGAGAAGAAACATCAGAAGCAGTCGAGGGATTAGGAAGTGGGTTGTCTGCGGAAGAGGACATATTCCACTGGATGGCTTCTAAAGTGTTTCCTCCAGTCATCTGCCTCATTAGCAATATGTTTTCTTACAAGTCTCTCTTTGATTTCATACACTGACATGATTTCTTGCTCTATGAATCCATGCTGTTTCAGTCCTTCAATAAGCTGATTAAACATTTTCATTATGTCTTCTACAGGCACCTTTTCTGCAGGGTTAACAATGTCATCTTCATTGCCACTATTATCATGATCATCTTGATTCTGAACCATTTTGGCTATTTCTCCATCAGTCAATGAATGAACAACTGAACCTTATTATCAATAACGTCTATAACATTCTTCAATGTTCACTTCATCCAGTTTACTGAGGGACTCTGAAGGTATTTTTTTTGCATATGTAAAGAGGTCAGACAACATTTATTTCTCACTTGATGTACAGAATCCCTCAAAGTCACCACCTTATTAATCTTCATCGCTGAGCATAGTTGCAGACCCAGAGGGTCTGCTAGACATGCATAGCTACGTATTTAGTTCCTGTGTTCCAAGTTTTGGCAAAAGCCAACACGGCATCCTTCATGCTAAGTTCCTTTTTAGAAACGTCCACATTTACACCACTATTCACTGATGCTAGCTAGCATGGTACTCAGGAAAGATTTTTTATATTAATTTTCATTGATGTAAGGACACCTTTGTCACATAGCTGAATTAATAAAGTCACACTTGGGGAAAACACATGAAATAAACATGAATGTTTAAAAAGACTTTCAGCTGCAGGATCTGCCGAACAGTTGTCGAGGAATAACAAAATCTTGCAGTCCTCATCTAGTCCAGCTTCCCTGCAGTGAACATGAGCTGCTGGTACAAAATGGTGGTGAAAACAGTCAGAAAAGATGCCCCTGATGACCTATCCTTTTTCATCAGCATAGTAACAGACTACTAAGAAATTTACTCCTGGAAAACAGATAAGCTTTGCCTATCATAGTGAGTTTACACTTATGTGTGCCTGCTGCATTAGCACAGTGCAGGTGTTCTGTTCTTGGCATTCTTAATTCCTGTAGGAGCTGTCTCATTGGCTGTAGTCAATTTTGGCAGGGAATACCAAAGTGGTGATGTTTCATTAGCCTAATATACTTGTTTTGGCATCAGATTTTCATCAGTAATGACCCTGGCAAACTTGAAAATGATGGGTAGATGATTTATCACTACAAACCTCTAAAAATGTAATGCTGTGTTTTTATTACACTACTGCAACCAAGCTGTTAAGTATTCATAGTTCTCTTCAATTTTCATTGTGATAGATTTTTGCTTGTTTCATAATCAGATACCATTAGGTGGTCTGTGTTCATTGTGATGCTGGTGAATCCACACTCTCAATGTCATGCACCTGTCTGTGTTTTGACTTGCACTTGTCACATGAGGTCAGGTGTGGACTTTTCCACTTGTGGTATCATGTGGGCACTCAAACAGTTTCAGATTTTGGAGCATTTCAGATTTTCAGATTAGGAATGCTCAATTTGTATTTAACTTTCTAAACTTGTGACTAATGAGACCTTATTTATCTATCCCAAGAACAAAAATCAAAATATGGTAGCTGTCTGAATATTATCTAAATACATAGGATATAGAACTCCCATTATGAGTTGTAAAACTGTAACATTTTTTGAGAAGTAAAGAAGGAAGGTTGGAGTAAAGATTGAAAGTTGGAAATGGTGGCAACATTCCCTGATATACTCTTCCCTGATAAAATATTTGACATACAATCAATACAAACATTTCCCTGATACAATAATATCTAGGGCTATTATTATATCTTTGTTTACAGAGAGATATTTAATATGAAATAAATGATGCATAGTGGATGACTTACTTTGCTTGGTGGTGAAAAACACTGCCTTAATCCTTTGGTGCTGAAATTTGCTGATTTCAAAATTTATGCCAATCACTTAAACCAGTTGAAAATTTCCCTTTTCTTATAATAAATTACAACTATTAAAACTAGCACCCATAATAATTGAAAATCAAATAAATTTTTTGAATTATACTTCAGGTATTCTTATAAAGAAAGGGAATCAGCAATATGTTTCAAAAGATCTTTGTTAATTATAAGTATCACTGTATTACTAGGGTTTTATTAAAACTAGATTTTCTCTACTTTTTTGTATTTTGGTTAGTTATTTGTGATTTATTCTATCTTAATTAACTTTGCCTTCTCTTTATAATATGTCTGGAAATTTAAGAATATAAAAAGTGATAATTAAAAATCTTCAACATAACCAAAAGTAGATCAAGTTTACATTTGTCTAGTATGGCAATAAAAATATCTATATAATTATATAATTCATTCCCCTAAAATATTATTTTGGCAAATTACTTAGAAATTTTGGAACATCTTGTGTTCCTTTTTAAGAGAAATCATCCTATGTATTTCAGTATATTGTAGATTTTTTTTCTAACTCCATCTTTGTTTTAGGAAAAATCAAAGTTTATGAACTACGTCTATATTTACAAAATCACTGTGTCAGAGCATGGCTTTTAATCATCTCTGCACTTTAACACAGGCCTTGGGATATTTACAAAAATTGGAGAATCAAAATTAGAGAGTTGCAAACACCCTTGAAATCCAGCTAGTCCAGTCATCTAGCTCTCCATTTTAACTTCATAGTACCACGAGTTAAGGAGACAGACTAAGCAGTCAAGGTAACAGGCCTTTCTACCCTTTCTTTGTACAAAACAATTTCAGTGTTTTTGGAGAGCTTGTAACAATGTTCTTAGCACCATTATTATACCATTAACAAGAATACACTGAAAATCAATTACCCAGCACTGATTTTGTACACTAATTTTGTAAGATCCTGAAAAGTTTCATTTTTTATGGTTTCATGTGTTATAGATGAAAAAAGCTAGAATTCAAATTTTGTGGGTTTTTTTTTAACAATATTTTATGATTAAAAAGTTAGAAGGCTAAGAATAAAATGGCTGAATTTCCATAATGTGAGTGGTAAATGCAGAGAACTGGCCTAAAGAAAACATTTCAAAATTTAGTCATCTTTTCCTTAAATTTATTTTCCAACCTAGGATCTGTTAAATGAATCTTTTGCATATATAAATAAATAAATTACTTTGTAACTAATCTTGACTGGTTTCTGTTGACCACAGTAACCCACTGCACAGCACAGCCTGTAATTTCTATGAACCTAGGGAAATGCATTTAAATTTATTTTTTGATTACATAGGTCCTCATTGTGTAACTAAACATTGCATAGAATATGCCAGTGATGAGGCAGAAATGCTGTCAAAATCAATATTTAGAGGAGAGGTAGCTGCTGGCAGCTCTGACACATTGAAAAATTTCAGTGACTCAAATACAAAGACAGGAGAAAATCATTCAACAAAACCCCTGAAATGTGTACTTGTTTTTCCTGACCTACACATTTCAGTTCCAAAAAGAGTAGGAGGCACATAATTATTCTTGTCAACATAGATTCATCAAACACAGGGCAAATATATTCAGAACAATGGAGATATTTCCTTCTTGCCAATTCAAGAAGTATTGATTTGCCTGAGGAAAACGTTTACGTTTATGATGGTATATACACATGTCTACACACATATATGCATATGTAAAAAAGTGTATCAAAATCTAACTGTGCCAGAAAGTAGGACACGAGTGTTAGCTGCATTCACCATGACATTGCAGTGACCTCATAGCTTGCTTTGCCACAGTTTGCTGCCTTTTTCATTGTTGTTCAAAGGAAGATAAATTTCAATATTTCCCTTGCTTGCATAATATGGTGTCGCATTCCAGACTGTTGGTAGCGTTTCCACATATAAATTATTGGTCTAGCACTTCACAGAATCTGGTACGCTGCTATTTTCAGCAGTCTATGCTTCCTCCCAACCTCCTCCTTGGTGGTATGACTGTTACAGAAACATTAGAGGGAACAGAAATGCTGCCAGTGCACAATGTGAGTGGTATTATGAGGAATCAGGTTGCTAAAACCTTGCATATTTGATGAAGCAAGCTAAGCAAGGTTATACTGTTTAATAGCCTAAAAAGGTAAATATTAATATATGAGAAATCATTTCCATATCTGTAGGTGTAAGAATCCAAACTTAGAAAAAAACATATTTTGTAGGGATTAAGGAAATGTATTCAGTGACATCATAGCATATAAAATTAGACTTTTCTAGTGAGTAAACTATTAATGTGTAGCAGAATTAATAATCTCGTAGCAATGATACCACATTAATTTTATGTTTTAGGCCTATGAAAGTTGGTTTCCAAGGCCAAAGCAGTGTGACTAAAGCCCTCTGTAAAATACCATTTCCTAAATAATAACAATACACTTGTTTGTTTTTAAATTTTAAAATGTTTACCTCTGAATAATGGAGAATTTGAAATAATCAAACAAAGAAAGCAACGTGCTTCTTTTTATTTGCTTATAGCTTGTTCTTTTCATTAATAATGGAATGCGGTGAGAGGTAAACAAACCTGTCCCAAAAAAAGTGTGCAAACCTGCCAGCCTAAGTGACACTTCTTTTTCAAAAATGCACTGATTTTATTTAACAAGAAGTTCAAGTGATGATTTTAAAAAATAGAATTGCATTTTGGAACACATGTTATCACATTTATCATTTGCTCCTACTGCTGTTTCATAGTTGGTGGTCATTCTTATGCCATACCTATAATTACGACATTTTTCTTTACTCTAATGTCAGCTGATTACTGATGGACCCAGAACTGACTGTTAACAAGCCTTGAGCAGCTTTGTGCAAAAAGGCTTTTGGGAATCAAGAATTTATTTGTGCATCTTGCAAATAGAAGAAATTTGGGATAACTTAGCTAGTGACTAGAAGAATCCCTTCTCTCAAAGTAAATTCCAGTGACCATAGAGTATGGATGGTTGACCATTCTTGACATGTTGTTGCTGGTGGTGATGGACGTTGCATGCTTGTCCAAGATGGACATTACTGATCATGACAATGTTTGAAATAGGAAAACAGGCTAATAGAGTTAAAGTGAATTTCTTGTAGTCTCACAGCTAATAAGTGACAAAGCAATCATTGGAAACTGATTCTGTTTGTTTTGCTTTTGAATGGAAGAATGTTAGATCCTTATATGTAATGTTTACTTAAATGCATGTCATGAAAGATAGACATTTACCAAAAGCATACACTTGTCAAAGCTCTGAAGTGTTTGGCTGTGAATGGAGACTCAAGACTTATTACTCAAATCAATATTCATACAATCTTCTCCTGTTGACGTTCATGCTAATATTTTTTTCTATTTTATAACCCAAATGCTTTTGCATATTTTTTATTATAATTTTCTGAGTAGAACCTGTCCTTGAATAACATTTTCAAGACAAACTACACAATTATTGTAGTAGAAACATGGATTCCTTTCCAGGTAGTATTTGAGGTCAATAGAAGACAGTAAGGATTTGTAGAGGTCATTTGTTTTTTTAAAAAAAAAATTAACAAAAAGCATTTATAGTTGTAATTTATTTTAATTTCTATCATGTACGTATTTAAAGCAAATATAGATAAAATTTACTTTATGATAGCATCAACATTTAATTAATCATTTTCTTTTTCAGTCTTGAAAGCTAGTGATATTTACATTTTCTGTTTCACATCAACTATTTTTCACTTATATAACATCTACAAGATGTAAGAATAAAAAAATTGAAATGCCAAAAATGGTTATCAAAATGATTTTGATGTGGAAAACAATCTTGAGAATAATCTGTAGCTGAGTAAATAGCAGAATGTGAAGCATTATGAATTATTTTATAGACTCTGGAAAATACGAACAAACATAATTGTTTATATTTACAAAATGTCTCCTATTTATATACTTCTAGATAAAGCTGTGTTCATTATTATGGTGCTGCTGCTGTCTAGTTAGCCTTTCACTATCTAGAGTCATCTCTAGATAGGGTGTTCCTTAAAGTCCTTTTCTCTCCTCCCCTTCAAGTCCTTTTCTCTCCTCCCCTTAAAGCCCTTTACTCTCCTCCCCTCACCTAAAGTAAGTTAAATACATTTACTCACAGAACTAGAAGTGGGTGGACTGGGTAAAAAATGGTTTAGCTTTGAAATGATACTTACAGAAAATATTATATTAAATTATGGGAAAACATTTGCCCAAATGATTTTTTCTAGTATTATGCTGTAAGCTTTATTCTTCAAAACAGTAGTGAGAACAGTTGCAGTTATAGAACAACTAAATTATTTACTGAGGACAAAATGCATACCATATTTTCTAGGATGTATTCAATGTCCACAGGCCTGACTTCATTTGCTCTTGTTTTGAACATTTGTTCCTGTTCGCTTCTATATACAGGGGCCAGAACTTGACTCACGGCAAGGCTCATAGTCCAAATTACCCTTTGTTCTTTCATGTAAATGCCTTCTTTTCATTTTCACACTCTTGCCATGGCGCCATTTTTTCCTGGGAACCCACAAACAAATTTCTGATTCTAAATTTGTCTAAAAACTGTAACAGGAGAGAAAGGTTAAAGTTTTTAAAGGCGTGATCCCATACTTAACGTAGAAGTGACTGAAATCCTAGAAATAATAAAAGTTACATGTGGTTTCTCTCCTTGATGTGACCATTTCAAACCTTGGAAATAAATGCTATTTCTTTCTCTTCCATACTTCCAAAACAGCAGACAATAAAACCTCACTTCTTGCTTCAAATAATTAAAGGAAGGAGGTAATTGACACATAATCCATGCTCAACATGTTTATGATATTTTTCAAATAAAATAATCTAAACTAGATAACAAATGTCATTAAAATTTTCCATTTATTAAGCACCATGAATCAGTTATCTCACTTTATTTCTACACAAGAAATAGTAAGGTATTAAATTTTTTAAATATTATAAAAAATAAAGAGCCTAGTATGAGCCAATCCCCAACATGATTTATTTGTTCTAATTTTGTTGATAGATCAGTGAATAAAGGCAAAACAACTTAACTCGTAGAGCTCATCTTCCAGGCAGGGAAGTCAGTAATCACATCATATACAATATGGAAAGTGATGCTAATGTGGAAAAAAAAAAGAAAAGAAAAAAAAAACTAAGCTAAAACAGGGAGTGTACAGGTTGGGGTGGTAGAGATATATCAGTGAGGAAGGTTAGGAAAGGACTCCTTGACAAGGAGACAAATGAGCAGAGAATGAAGGAAGGAGGAGGTGGGTCATGTGACCATCTGCTGAAGAGCCAGACAAGCAGACACAAGGTTGCCTTTGGATGGATAATGCTCACTGTGATCAAAGAACCACAAGGAGGCCTCATGCTGGAGCCAGTTGAGCAAGGGAGGAGCTAGAAGAGGAAGAAATTAGAGATTCCGAGGGAAGTGAAATCATCTAGACCCTTGCAGACCTAGGCGAGGAATTTAGTTTCAACAGAAAATAAGATGAGAAGCCACTGGAAATGTAGACCTGGGACTCGGAGAAGTCAAGATATCTACCCAAGCCCACAGACCATGAAAGGGCAGATGCAGACCCATGTTGTCATGTGGACTGCACACTGGGCAAATCTGCCTTGTGTAACACTAGGATAGATGGGCACAGCATCTCTCTGTAATGCTGAAGTTGTTCAAATAGGAAAAAATTGATCGTGGCTTAGTTTTCAGAAAAACCTACACAGAGAGGAAACACAGCTGTGCCTTGAGGCATAGATAATATTTTTCATAAATAAAAATAGAATATTGAAAGAATCATGAAGTCAGACTTCAGATAAAAGACTAGCCTGATGTAAATTTAATATCATGTTGAGTTTAATTGCTCTAGTGGTGAAGGCAGTAGTTAGAGAATAAAAGTGTAACACTAAAAATTCTTGACTTTGTTTGTAGGTCAGTGGGGAACTATCGCAGCATTTTGAATAAGGCAGAGATTGGTTTGCTCAAAGGAAGGATTTGGAAAGTTTGGACAAGGAACAATCTGAGCTTTGAGTTCTTACCAGTAAATTGGCAGTGTCAATAAAAAAAGGAAATGATGGGCATAGGTGATAATTGGAGGAAACACTTGAAAGGAATTTGTTATGAGCTGGGAGTGGTGAAGTTGAGAAGAATTTTCCCTTTCTTCACATCTCCCACACATCCCAATAGCCTTCTTTCCTAGGCTTTTTTATTAGTAGTCATATTTCGAAAGTTCTCCTATCACCAGTTTCCAAAATTTTGAAAATATCTTTGTTCTCTCCCTTCCTCCTTTACTTCCACATTGAGTTTCTTCATTTCATAAGATGGGTTTCCACCACATTTCTCATGTATTGTGACCTCATCTCAATTCCCTGACCTACTCCATGACACAGACACTTCTTTCTTGCCTCCACACTTGGATACATTTCTCACTTGTCTCCTGTCTTCAAGGCTATCAGTACATTTGTAAAATCTCTTCAACATGGCCCAACATTCTTTCCAGTCTTATATCTCATTGTTTCTAAGTATGACATGGAAACTACTGCCTGAAAAGACTATCTTTTCATGTGTATAACACTCTGGGTTTTTAAATATTTCCTTCCTTTTTGCTTATTCGGTTTCCCCTATCTCAACCACACAAAGCATTCCATTTCTACCGATTTCCCACCCCAAAACTTCTTTAAAAAACATGTCTCATAACATCTTTTAACTCCATGCAATACTACATAGAGTAGTATAATGAACCAATATATTCCAATTATTCAGCTCTGCAATCATCAAATCATGGGAAGTTTTTGTTTCCTCTAAATCCCTGCCAATTTCTCTTTGATTCACAATTGTTTTTAACAATCTCAGACAACATAATATTTCATCTCCAAACACATGAAAGCCAGTCTCTAAAATACAAAACTCATACGAAATGTAACCACAATATCATTATACCTAAACATGAGCAATATTTTTTATATCATAATAGTGCTGAAATTTCTTAGCCTGAATTTTAGTACTTTTATTTAAATAAATATGCAGGCAAAGTCTAAATATTTTAATTATTTAGTGTTCCATAACTATATTTTAGGTCCTAGTCTTTTTGTTTTCCAAGAATTTTGTATTTTGAAGAATCAGATTGTTTGTCCTGTAAAATTGTTCAGCATCTGCATTTTACTGATTGAAGCCCTGTCATGTCACTTAACAATTTCGGCTGTTCCCTATATTTTTTTTGTAAATTGGTTGCTGAAAAACGGCTTGTCTTCTAGTTTATTTTGGTTTTGGTAAAAAATTCTTCACATGTAATAATGTTGTGTACTCATATTATAAAGCACGTAACATCAGTTTCTTTTCCTTCCTTCCTTTTCTTCCTTTTCTTTCTTTCTCAATCTCACCCTGTCATCCAGGCTGAAGTACAGTGGCACAATTGTAGCTCACTGCAAACTCAACTTCCTGGGCTCAAGCAATCTTTCTGCCTTAGCCTCCCAAGTAGCTGAGACTACAAGTGTGTGTCTGACGTTTCTTCTTCTCCTTCTCCTTCTCCTTCTTCAACATTTTGTAGAGATAAGGTTTTACTATGTTACCCAGGTTGGTAAATTCCTTAGCTCAGGTGGTCTTCCCACCTCAGCTTTCCAAAATGCTGGGTTTAAAAGCATGAGCCACTGCACCCTACTCAGTATCAGTTTATTTTTATGAGATCACCAGTCATGGATAAAAACTGACTCCTGGAGAAGGGTTTACAAAGAGAATGCAAGATGAATGTGTGACTCCTTCCTTTTCTTCTATAAGTTTTCAGAATAATGCCTTTTTTTTTTCCTAAGAGTCCTGGTCCTAGGTACCAGTAGGGCTCATTCCTTTTGAGTGGGTCAATGTTTCTAGTCATTTTCTGTGGGCAGGATGAGGGTATCCTTTTTTGTTAAATAAGAGATGCCATTCATCTGATTTTTATTGATAATACAGGTGTTCTCTTAAAAATTTTTTCTCTCTTAAGTATGTATTTATTTCTCTCATGTCAAAATTCCAGTTCCCAGTAACACAGACATTTGTTTTCATCTACATACATATGCAGCAGTCTCTGTGTAAGAATACCAGACATTGGAAAATTGTCACTTACTGATCAGGAAGTCCTGAGCAGATCTTACCAAGGTGAGATATAAACCTTCTACAGTGTAATAGAAGTTACACTATAGAAGTTACACTATTTGGGCTTATACTATACAATTTTGGGATTGGGAGGTAGCGATCTGTTAAAACAGTTAACATCTTCTTTAATATATAGAGTATCTAATGCTTTTACTGTACCCTGCTTAAAAGTTTGTAACATCAGTCAGTACTGTGAATAAATTACTTACCATTCTACATTGCAATGGATATGATGACTTGAATAGCAATAGATACATGTATTGAGATCTGTGTAAAGGGTCAAATGCAAGGAAGGATTTTGTACTATTGGACTAGAAAATATTTCATCCTAAGTGGAAACAGAACATATGGGCATGTAAGCAGGTTGAGTGTGTACTTCAATTCCCTGGTAAGAAATCTCCTGCTGAAAATTTGAGTCAGATAGTCTGAAGTGTTCCACTGGAGCTAAATCAATATATGAAATTTAAAATGTTGGAGTGATCTGCACTTAGGTAACCATGCAGTGCAGTGACTGCACAGGTGCTTTCAGAGTAGAACAATATAAAATTTGAGGAGCAAAAATGCAAACGTTTAAGAAATGCTCATAGGTAAGTGGTGACTGCTGAGAAGGAGATTTTAAAGGAAGAGATACAAAATTGATTATAGAAGAAAAAAGATAATATAGTACCAAAAAACCCACAAGAGAAATATTTTAAGAAGTGAATAATATATTAAATAAGACAGAGAAATTAGCAATACAAGACAACTGAATTTAAACCTTAACAGATTATTTGTGACCTGACCACTGAGTAAAAATACTTAGTAAAGTGGTTATAGTGGAAACAGTACTGTTTCTCAAAGGTACAACAAAAGACAATGACTTGGAGAGGTGACTGCAAAACGGAGTGGCAAGATTCTAAGTAGCGTCACTAAGACTCACTGTGAGAACAAATGTCTTGATCTATTTCGTTCTAAAATTAATTATCTGCAAAAGTCCTGCAAAGCTGAAGGGCCATATTTTGTTTGTATGTTTCAGCTCATACATGACCTCTGCTACCTCACAATAGCCTGTAAAAATAGCTACTGCCCCACAATACCTTGGAAGTAGGAACTGGGCCTCATGCAGGCTGCCTACAGGACAGGGAAGCAGCTGGAGACCCATGAGATGGCTGAATCAAACAGAATCCAGATCAGGCTTGCTTTGGAAACGTGGGGCAAGAAATACCAATTACATAAGACAGTGAGTGGTGGGAACTAAACTAAAATGCCATGTGGTAGGTCATGGATGGAGAGAACCACAGGGCTATCGATAAGCCAAAGCTGCAAGCGGTCAGTGCCTATGTGAAGACACAGAAAGTCAATGAGTGCAGTGAGAAGAGGGTGATTCAGGAAGTGCTGCAGCAGGGCTATGGGCGATAGAGATACTGCAGCTCTTGACTCAAGGATGGAGAGAGGAGGTGGTTTTGAAACAACCTTGGATACTGACAGATTGCCTAGTCTAGCTCTAAGTTCTTACAATAAGCCAAGTCAGTGGCTGTGTGTGGTTTTGTTTGTTTTGTTTGAACAAATAACTTGGAAGACTCAGACATCTTCTGTAGTCTCAGTTCTGGCGGTGTCAGAGCTAGATGAACCCTGCAGTTTAAATTTTCAAAGGGTTGGTAAATGATGTAGGGCAAGCAGGAAAGACAGGATGATGAGCTTTAGCACAGTAAGAGGAACCAGAAGAAAGATACTTTGGGGAGGCTGAAACTACTTCGGTTCCCGCTCTGCCTCCCTCTTTCATGAATCACTATGGCCTGAATAGGTAGAAAACCAATGCACATGTTGGAAATCAGGTTGAGTAGATTTCACGTCATTTCCACATAGCGCCCTATCCAGTGAGAGGAAATTATCTGCCACTTTGTGGTCATAGGGATGTGCAGGCACAGTGCAATTCCTTGGGGAGGTGAGGGCAAGTCTGCATATAGTTGTCAAGCAAGAAATTATTGAGTGTTGCGATTGCAAAGAAAAGAATAGAACTGAGAACACTCGAGTCTTTATAGATCAAGCCCCAGAATAGCAATCATGACAGGGCAGGTTATGAATTTATCCAGCTGTGTGAGGTAACAAGGCCTCCTACAGCTCTACTTTTGGGAGCTTCAGTTGAGTGATAAGTCATCCTGTCTCCAGAGTAAGGCAGTAGCAGGAAAACGACTGTATGCCCATTGTAAATTCTTCCACTTTTCAGTGGAGATATAGTTCAGGTCTTACTTGCCCCTGTGGATTATCCAAGGCAACTAAAATCAATTGATGAAATTCCCTTCCTACTGGGTTAGTTTTCCTAAGCTGAAAACAGCCTTCTGAAAACCAGGAATCGATTCTGTGAAGCTCTTCTAAATAGGAGAGTTAATAATTTGGTAAACGTTTCCTCTTTTTAAAAAGGATGTTTTCCCTACATCTAAGAAAGTCAATGCCAAAAAGGTATAAAACATAGAGAAACATCCCGGATGATATCGGAGAGAATGAGCATCAGCAAGTGTTGGCCGTCATTAGCAGGTAGTATGCTAATACATAGGCCGTGGTATATGTAAAGCAAAAATAAAAGAAAGAAAAAAAGAAAGCTGATTGCACAAGACCAGTGTGTCCTGATGATGGCAGTTGTGTTAGGACATCTTTTAGTTAATTCTAACATCCTTTCTTTTCTTATCTTTAACATTTGTACTTCTGTTTTGGTAGTCACTGCAGAATTACCTTGGTACTCACTAATCACTATTAATTCATATGCAAATAGCCATTTAAATATTTTCCCCTTTGGAATGAATATTAGCTACTATGGTTCATAAATGAAAGTAATTTTGGGGAGGCCCCTGAGACTAGGAAATTATGTAGCCTTTTACATAATTAATCTTTAAGTTCCATTGGTTGCAAGTAATGATGATTGTCTGCTGACAATTTACTGCATAGCTGTAACAAGAATTTTAGTTATGGGAAATTCTACCCCAGAAGAGATTTTTTTGAATATTCTTTTTGTAGAGTTCCAAGTAATGAAAAGAAAAACTACTGTTAATTGAGCATCATTCCATAATCTGTCCTTAAATATAGTTGCCTTTCAATGCAAATAATAAGCGTTTTCTTATACATGTTTTTCAGATAATGTGTAAAATATTTTCACATTCATTCAAGGTATTTTAAGTACCAAAAATGACATTACTTATGGACCATTCTATTATTTTATTTTGTGTTTAATCTCAAAATAATAAGATAAGCAACTATAAATTAGTTAAGTACTTGCCATGAGACATAGACTTTGAATATTGTTGCTTAGTAGATAATAAAAATTATTTTGCATATAAAGAAACTGAGACTAGTAGAAGATAAGTAGCTTGACCAAAATCTAAGATCTCTGTCCTGCATATTCTAATTTTGCCTCTTTGGCTCTCTTTTCTACTCTTTTTCACCCTGCTCTGTGGCCCAGAAAGCTACGTCTATGGGTCATGTAAACCCAGCTCTTTTGTATTCTGTCTTCCGGTGGGCGTCAGCCAATAGACAACACTAACAGTCATCAGATGGGCAGGAAGAGAGAGCGCAGCAAGAATGTTTATTTCTCTGGCTTCTTTCTTAACCGTGCACATTTTGGCTTTGGCTGTGTTCCTCTTCAAAGGCACAACTTCTGCTGGTCAGTCCTCTTCTACAGCTACCGGTTTCTGTGTTGCAATAAATGCTCCCTTTCTTTGCCCTTTCAGACCCAGGGCAGTAATGCCTTCATG
The DNA here is from genome assembly GCF_007565055.1 of Rhinopithecus roxellana. NCBI lineage: Eukaryota > Metazoa > Chordata > Mammalia > Primates > Cercopithecidae > Rhinopithecus > Rhinopithecus roxellana. The sequence goes on from NC_044566.1 coordinate 7,844,322, forward strand.
CTTATCAACACTAGGGTTTTTATTATTCATAGTTGGATAACACATGACAACCAACACCATTATAAATTACTCATTGTATTCTATTAAATCTCTTCAATTCACCTCCTAAGAGTGCATCAATTTCTTCTAGGACTTTGATATAGAAATTGTCACCAGAATTGGCTGGAGGAAACAGAACCTTAGAGTGGAATTCTGGTGTTAAATCATTCACGTATTTAATGAATGCACTTATTATCTCCTTGCTGGGAAAAATGGAATATGGTGATCTGTGACATATGGTGGCATCATGAGGGCAGGTAGAGGGCAAGGCATTTGGAGAGCAAATGACTGTGACTCAGTAGCCATAACTACAGTGATAAGTGTAATAAGCAAAGTTCAGGCTGCTGTTGCTGGTGGCTTTAAAAAGGATATCCAGGGAAATAAACCAACTAAAAGACCGGAATGTAAGCCCAACTCAAGGCTCAAATGGGGAACTCAGAGGGCCGCCAAGACAGCTTTAAAAATGGCCTTAATCTGCCATAGCTCCAGGGCAGATATGGCTGAAAATCAAGCCCAGTTCCCAACTGCAGTTGTCACAGAACTGCAGCACTAGTGAATGTGACCCTCCAGAATTATTTTACTAAGGAGATCTAAGGGAAAAGTGGGTGCTACTGAGATGTGGGATCGAGACATCCCTGCAGACAAAAGCAGGGCTAGTAACTTTTAATCCTTAAGTCATCCTGAAGGTCTTGATCTGGTAAAGTAAGGATTTTCTGCTGAATGAAAGAATCAGGCTTCACTTGAAACTCTTGCAGTGACTCCAACTGGAGCACTTGTCTTTTCTGTTCATCACCCTCATGGCTCCCAGACCCACAGTAAAAATCAGATTCCAACAGACCCCACTTGGAGAAGTAAAAAACTCCTGTGGGAGAAAAGCAATTCTATACACCCAAAAAGCAGCAGAAACTTTTCAATTTTGATTGACAGGAATCTAGAGAACATGTTGGAGTGGATTCTGAGGGTGTTACTCCAAAAAGCATAAATAACAAGGAGATATACCCTCCAGGGAACAAGGATTTTGTAAGTAGCTGGAAGTAGCACTGATAGTTTAAGTTAGTTAATTCAATCTGATTTATCTTAATCAATGGGGTTGAATTACAAAGCTGCTCTGGCAAACTCTGTATCAGAGATCAACCAGACCATGAGCCAAACCCAGCCAGGAAACTTGTTTTTGTAAATAAAGTATTATTGGAACACAGATGCTCAAACTCAGTAATGCCTTATCTATGCATATTTTTGTACTACAATGGCAGTTAGATCATTTTGACGGATACTGTACAGTTCACAAAACCTAAAATATTTGTGGTCTGGTACTCTCTAAGAAAGGATTTTTGGCCCCTGCACTAAAGGAAGGAACAAAAGCGCTAGCAAAAAGGAATGTTGGAGTAGATTAATTTAGAAGAACCTGCTGTCATCTCTCCTGTTCCCCCACTATATCTCTGTTAAGGCTGGACACCTTTTCCTTCACCAGGACCTAAAGAAATGTAATAATATTTCTCCTCCAAAGGTCATGGGTACATTGGTTGATGTTGCAATCCGTGTAGACTCAGGGGCTGAGCAAAGTTTTGTGAGTCCTATGGCTACAAATTCGAAGTCCTCCTTCAAGTAAAATGTACAGTATTACCAATGAAAAAAATACAATGCATATTGATTTATGATGATAGAAAAACATCACAAAATACGGAATTTTAAGGACAGTTGTCAAATAGAACTAACATTACAAAATCCAAAAATGAAAACTTTTTCAATGAACTGTTTACTTTTTGATCAATTCTTTACATTTTTATGTTTTTTCTCCCTCTCTCTATTGGGAGAGATTTCCCGTTTTTGGTTTAGTTTCGTTTTGTTTTGTTTCGATGCATACAATTTCTTTTCTTAACAGTTGTTCCACAGTGGTAGAGATCAAATAGTAACATTTAGCTCTGAAATAAGGTGCACCCAATTACCATAATAAGCTTTGAGTCATCTGTGGTTGTTGCTGATTCATCACTAATCTCTCAGAAAGAAGTAGATGGGTAACCCTTTTAGGTACCGTTTGACATATATAATTGGATAAGGTAAAGGTTGTTGAAATCGAGTTGAGTTGCAGTAGTGAAGATTCATGAACTGGATGTTTGTGTCACCCCAACATTCATATGTTGAAACCATAATTCTCAATTATATAGTATGTGGAGGTGGGCCTTTGAGAGGTAGTTAGTTCATGAAAGTGGAACGCTCATGATAGAATCAGTTCCAAAAAACAAGAGAAAAAGACATGAAATCCTCTCTCTCTCTTCTGTGAGGACACAAGGAGAAGACAGCCACTTGCACACCAGGAAGTAGGCCTTCACCAGACATAGAATCTGCTGACATCTTGACTTTGGATTTTCTGGCTTCCAGGACTAGGAGAAATGAATGTCAATTGTTTAAGCCACCCAGTCTTGGGTGTGCTGTTATAGCAGACTGAACTAAGATACTAGCCTAAGTCAATTCACAAAACTGGTGCTCCTTAACTGATACGAAGCCAGTATAATGGAGGAAGAACTTATATCACAGCCTTCTGTGGTATCTGAGCATATCTCTTCAAACCTCTTCCTAAAGGTACCTGTAGACATTTACCTGAGTGTCTATTAGTAAAAAGGCAACAGCTAGAATTTGTGATTTATGTTGTCTGTGTTCCTATCTGCTGAACTTCCACCAAGATCCATTGCTAATAGTAAGAACTTACAGAGGTCAAGCGATAAATGGATTCTTGGCTTAAGTCCATTTCACTGGGGTCCAACTGAACCCCAAATCCATCCTGTAGTTATCAGTCTGTTTTGGAAGGCATAGATATATTCAGTGACATGCAGGATCTTCACATTGGCTACCATGTTTGTGAACTGAGTTATTATATTAGGAAAGGACAAGCAGAGTCCCTGTAACTGTCCCCTTTTACCCATCATCCTTCACAGTAACCAACTGAAAGCATTATTGCATCCAGAAAAGCACAGAAGAATTTTGTGCCACCATCAAGAGGTACAGGGGTTTTCCTGGCATGTCCCTGTATGATTGGCCTGAATGACCAGTTGAAAAGGGTAGGTGGTAAATGCAGAATGAAAAGGAATAATTAAAAATATAATTGGGTATTCTCACTAATTCCAACTGTAATAGTTTGTGTGTTATCTTTATTGGATCAAACAGTGTTAGCATTTGGCATGTGGCATGCAACTACCGATGTAGCACTATGCTTTCTTTCCAACAGCCTTTGACAAAGACAGCCAGGTCATTTGCCTCCTGAAACATGGACAGCAGTGCCATCACCCTTTCTTAACTCAGGATAATATCTGCTCTCCTGCTGTCTGAAATATATAGATTTCAGGACCCTAAGTCACCTTAATAGTACATAGAACATCATACGCTCTGTTCATTGATGATACTGTGCTAATTGGATCTGGTGAGTAGAATGCAGCAGGCTTTAATAAGAGAATATGACAGAGAAAAGATACAAGGCTCATGTAAGTCCTAGGACCTCACAAATTGGAGAGGTTCTTAGCAGTTCAATGATCTTGGAATCTTATAAATATTCGGAGAGACAATTTTCTGTATCTTGCACTATCTACCATAAAGAAAAAGGCACATTTTGGTAGACTGTTCGGCCCACTGACCAAAATCTGTTAGGCTGGTACATTTTAGAGGAACCGAACCAAGTCCAATTTTGCAACAGTTCCTAGATATGGTATAAGCTTCCCTGCCTCTCAAGTCTTACGAGCTAGGCATATCAGTGGCAAATAAGAGGCCTCTGAAAAGCCCCACTAGGAGAACCACAGTACTAGTTCTATTCTATTTGCAATTATTCTCCATTTCAAAACTAGGTCCTCAGATCGAGCACCTGACACCTTGATATAGGTAACCAAGAGATTATGCAACTTAACTGCCCACTATGAATGGCTATTATATGATCCCTAAACCACAAAATTTCATGTGCACAATAGCATTTTATTGTTAAATGGGAATGACATTTATAAAGCTGGGCCTCTGCAAGTCCAGTGGAGCTAAGTTAATTCTAATTTGTGATTAGGACGTGCCCATCACAGAAAATTGCCATTTTGACATACCCCAAATACAACAGCACAAAGCAACTGCCTGGGACTGTCAATTATCCGCACCAACTTTGAATACACAACTGAGGGTCCAATTGACCATTAGTTGTTATTCATCTTTTAAATAGCTTATTCATCAGGACAACATTATCTTTGAGGAATGGTTTCACATCATTGATACAAAGTTTCCTATTATTAACATTAAACATTTATATGTTTAAATATAATAATATATGTCATATTTCTTTTTTACTCTTAGAAAATTAATCTAACAATAATATTCTGATTAGTGGTGCTTTTTTTTCCTTTTTAATTTTTGTAATGTTGTTTATGGTATTTAATTCGTACTTTTTGTCTTTTTCATATCTTTTAATAACATCTGATTTAGTACTGGAGCATTTTATTTTCATCGTCTCTCAAAATACTTAATAGCTTTTAGATTTGTTGTTCACAAAACTAAATAATTGCTTGATGTTTCATTTTATCATTCTTATTAAAGAGGCAGCTCACATACATATGAAAGTGTCTTTTTATACAACGAAACCAATCTATACAGAACCCTAACATTTTACATGGCTTCAAAAAGCAAAATTTTCCTCAAATTTGTCACTACCTATAATTTTGACCTTTCTCCGGGTGTCAGATGATTCTTGGTGTTCCTAATAGATCAGTAGTGATTAATCTACTTCCCGTGTCCAGCATCATCCTGAGTTCTTGCCAGCTGGATCTCTGAATGAATTGCAGCAAAGAGAGTGTGATTTGTTATTGAGACTGATACTCTTAGGCATGTGGCACCCTTGATGAGTGAGGTTTCCCTCAATAAGCTTATTTTTTTCCCCTCAAGTCTTGCCAGGAGTTTGCACACTTGCAAAGAAATGGCACAATTGCCAGTCTAGGCAAAACGAAGAGATAGCTGAGGGCTTAGAGAAATCCTTAGTAAGATCATACCTTCAAGTCTGTATTTCAGTGATAGTTACTAAGACTGAACAGTATACATTCACATGCATTCCTTTAGGCTTTGTGAGTATTGGCAAGTATTAATATGTTAGACACATTGAGAAGAAAACAGTATTGAGATATGTCCAGAAAGGTTAAAGGAAAAAGCAAGATCCCTTTTAGAGGGTTTGGTTAATGTATTTCAAAGTTTGTTTCTTCCTGTAATGGTGTTTTTTTGCTTATTGCTATGATTATATTCGCCATGCCTGTTTCTAATAGACTCCTACAGCTGATAGAACCAACTCAGCCTCGTAGTCTAATTCTAAACATAGACATTTGTTATGAATAAACGTCTCTTAAAGCATCCTTCTTGATGAGATCGTCAGTCTGTCTCTGATTTTAAGATACCTCTTATTATGACAATTAACTAAGGATGTTTCTGAAACATATTCCCTTACCTTTCCTACTCTGACAATCATTACAGTGAATTACATTCATCTCCAAATGCCTTTAAGTAATTCATAATAATGTGTGGAGGACTGAGATATTTGGAATCCCACTTATACCTGTAAAGATTACTCTTAAAATAATCATTTGTCATTTTAATTTCACTTTACTTAATCTTGCTTTCAAAATGCAAAACTATTACTTTCTCTTTAATAGTATGAACAAGGGGAATACTGTAGACCCAAATCTTAGGTTGCCTGCTTCATTCTTTTATCTCATTACAATTACATCAGTTTTACTTTTTATTCCTGTCTCATCTGATATTTCTTTCTTTTATTGAGATTTCTGAGATGCTTGATTTTTTTTTTTTTTTTCATTTGGTATATATTTTTCTATTATAATCCAGAAACTTCCAGAAAGTTAAGAAAGACACTTTTTCATTCCAACTTTCATTTACCTCTTTGGGGAAGCCATTGTGCATGCTCATGGGTGGCCACCTTGTGCAAATAATCCCAGATGCACAAAGCACTAGGAGAATTAGCCTTTGCCTTTTGCCCTTCTACGGTTACCTCTATTAAGGTATTCATCAATAAACATGCAAGGAAATGCTGCTTCTACAATGGCTGTCATTTACTACCTACAGTGATATGATCAGTAAGGTAGAAAAAACGTGCAAGTAGACCAGATTTCAAGCAGGCGTGCTTGGAATCATAAATCTAAACTACATTGTAAACTTCTTTTTCCCCTATCGACCATACTCAGTTTTCCACATTTTCTAGTCTCGTCTATGGTACTCCCTAGGAAAATCACACAAGTGGTTAAGTTAGGCTTGTAAACACATGACTTTTGAGTAATTGTCAATAACTTGGAAAGAGACTTACTTTAGCATATCTTTTTATAATGTATGGCTAGTTCTTTCTTGGTTATTACACTAATGCTGTTTGAATTTGTTTAAGTATTATGTTTCACAGATCAAAATTATGGAAGAACTAGAAATTTACATTAGGCTTTATCTTAGAAAAATCATTTAGGATTAAACTATATTACATTGTTATTTTCATTGTCTGTGAACTGTTTCTGTTTGCTATCAGGCACTTTTTCCATGGATTAAGTTTACTGATTTCTAAAATATTATTTAGAAGACACAAATATAATTTATTGTCAATAAATTATTATTATTTACCTATTAAGAAATCTAAGAAACAAATTCTGCATGGACGCTAGCATTTATTACAATGCCGTTTATTACAGTGCCATTTTAATTCAAATAATTATGCATCATCAAGCACCCAACACACTGTCTGGGACATGATATAAATGGGAGGATGCATTGGAACTGGCACAGAGTAGGATCGAATCCCAGCAATTACATCCCATTACTTGAGACTGGAGAAGTAAGCCATTTAAATAGAGAAACCCTTAGTTATGTCATGCTAAATTAGAAACAGTATTATCAGATTGACCGAGTTGCTGTGAGAATTAATAAATTTGTGTATACAAATATAAATTATATTTTTAATAAAAAATGGATCAATACTCCCAGTGAAAATAACTAGAAAATATGAGAAAAACAGATTGTAAAAAGTCTCTCTGAAGGCATTAGAGAGATGCCAAGCTTGCTAGGACTTGAGGAGCCAAGCCCTGGAGACTAGGGACACTCACTGCAGTGTGACTGATGCCGCATTTCCTTCTACGGGACTCCCTGATCCTTAAGTGCCTGGGATGAAAAGCTAAGTCAAACAGAGTGTGTCCTAGGCAGCAGGAAAGCAAAGAAGAGAAAACTACACACACACACACAGACACACACAAATCCCTTTAAAATGACTATGTATGCAAGGTGAAGAGTTAAAAACCAATATAGAAAACATTATCCTTTTCTTATATGTGACTACTTATACCTTAATTTCTTTTTTGAAATAAAAAGTATAATTAACTAGCTAAATTAAGACGGAGGAAAACTATCCTGTCTTGCATGAAATAAGTATTAGATGCTTTCGTGATGCAAGAGTTATTTGACTTTTATTTTCCAGATGCAAGTTCTTACTTTTGTGCTTAGAAGAGTAATGTTCATAGGTTGAAATTAGGGACATTATGAGAAGAATTTCTTTACCCTTCAATCATTACTATAACCTCTTTCCTATATCTATATTCAATGAAAATCAACAGGCAAAACTAATGGCTGTTTTGAGTCCCCTAGATCCTGTGGTAAATGAAAAGTCAAAGAATGATCAACATATTTGTGAAAGAAAGCAAAAAAGATAGTATGATACACGTCCATAAATTAGATACTAAAACTTGCCTGAATTTCTAAACTTTTTCAGAGGATGTTATAAGTGCTTTAAAACTTCTGGCATAATAAAAGAGAATAATATTTACTGATGCTTAATTTTTTTCACAAATGGTTTTAAAGGTGTAAAAAAGTTTTATAATACGATGTATAATATGCCTCTGTCTTTAAAAGCTATTATACATATAAGAATAAATATCTCAAAAGATCATGCATCAAAGAATGTAAAATTGCTTACCACAATATGGAGGGATTCAAGGTGATTTTTATATCATTCTATGTTTCCTTTGCTTTCTGTTTTTGGTTGTTTGTTTTTGTTTTTGTTTTTGAGACGGAGTCTCGCTCTGTCGCTCGGGCTGGAGTGCAGTGGCCGGATCTCGGCTCACTGCAAGCTCCGCCTCCCGGGTTCACGCCATTCTCCTGCCTCAGTCTCCCGAGTAGCTGGGACTACAGGCGCCCGCCACCTCGCCCGGCTAGATTTTTGTATTTTTTAGTAGAGACGGGGTTTCACCGTGTTAGCCAGGATGGTCTCGATCTCCTGACCTCATGATCCGCCCGTCTCGGCCTCCCGAAGTGCTGGGATTACAGGCTTGAGCCACCGCGCCCGGCCTGCTTTCTGTTTTTTTTTAAACACGAATTATGTCAATAAATTATGGAACATACTAACGTGGATGTCATGTCATCAGTTATATCAGTGCTTTTTCTAACCATTTCCAAAAATTAAATGGGTAAAGTCTTGGTTTTTGCTTTTGCTTTGTTTTACTTTTGCGTTTTACTCTGATATGGATTCATTGCCCTTCTCCTCCACGTTGCTGAATCAATCAAGTATTAATGAACTGCTTGTGGAGTGCATTGCTAAGGTGCATCTGGAATATCAGATCACTGAAGATCGAGTGCCCATTTTGTGCCAAGGGCTGCCCCTAGTATTATCATTTCTACCAATAGATTTTGGCTTCACATAATCATATGAATTAGGCATAATTCTATTAATTGTTAATAACATAAATTCAGAACACATTGGTGAACACACATAGCATCTTATTTGATACTAATGGCACCAATTAAAGTGTATATTATTATCTCCATTTTACAACTAAGGAAACTGAGGTTCAAAGGGTTTATTGTAAGTAACTGACAGTCATTCAGGAATTAAGTATTGCATTCAGTATCCAAATGCATATTCCACACACTCAAGATACTTTGCTCCTCCCTACAATCCCTTGCTCAATCCCAGGAGAAAAGGCTAAGATTTTAAAAGATGAAATTATATCTCCAAGGACACTTAGCAGATAAGAGCTGAAATTGAGATTACACTCTATGATTTTTGACTCTTTTCAATAAAATTGTGTTAGTATGTTGGGATATATGTGTCTATCATCTATCCCATAATAACCCATACATTCCTTATTACCCATGGGCATTGCCATTAAAATTTATCATAGTATACTAGCATTTATTAGAGGTTCCCAATTAAAAATTTATACTAAACATATAATGGTAATTGTAGTTGCTTGTTGAGACAGAAGTTGTTGCAGCTTGTCAATATTTTTGACTCTTTTTTCCTTCTGGGGTGTTAGGTGGATTATGATTTCTATTCCTCTTGAAGTTAGGCATAATTGTGTGATACGAGATCTTTTTAAGGTGGAAATATTTCAGAGCTAATGTGTGATTACTCCTGCCGTTTTTTCCTTCTGTGGCAAACCTTGACGTCTTGTATTGAGCTGCATAGTAAGATGGTGGAAGCTCTGCTATTTTGGGTGTTTGCAGGTTCACCCAGCCAACCCGCATGGAACATGGAGCATAAACAATAAAGACGTGGTTTCATTGGAAGGCAATGAGATTTTGACATACTCCCTACTGCATCACAACCTGATCAGTACTAATTACCCCTGACTAACTACATCTAAATAAACACATTCTTTCAAACATCAAATTTTTTGAGTGTTTAATATATGCCAAACAATATGCTAGAATCTATATGTATTATGGTGGGTAAAATATAGAAATAACATCTTTCATCATAAAATTTACTTCATTAAGGACTCACTTGACTATTTTACTTTAGGAATACAGAGAAGCGTGACATGATCTGCAATTTCCCCAACATATAAAAAAAGATAAAAATTTTGTTTTTTTAAGCAAAATGCAAGACATTTTAATATTTGAATTATTACTGTATTTATAACAATATTAACTTGATTTGCAAGAAGGGATAGATAAAATGTATACTTTAGAGGCTTACCAAATGATTGGTGGAGAACAGTTTATATGTGTGTGTGTGTTTAGAATAGGCCAAATGCCATTATGCTAAGAGCCAAGGCTTAGAGAAAAAAACTTCAGATAAAACTATTTCAATGATTTATTGCCATCTTTAAGTCCTCTGCCACTCTCCACATGGTCTACACACTTTACAATTTTACTCTTTATACATCCCTCTTCTTACTTTGTTCACCTATATAAGACAGTTTGTGTTGTCATTTTTGAGAGTTACATCATTGGTAGCTATTTGGAAACTTGGCATGAGACAGATACCAAGTATGTTATCTTGTGTGATACTTCATGGTGAAAAGAGTTGAAATTTTATTCTCTGTTTACCATGTTAAGAAAGAGCCACCTCTTCAGTAAACCATAAGCCCCCACCACCCACCTGCATCCCCCTCCCAGACAATGCACAGAGTGAGTGAGCAGAGCTGGAAGTGGCTGATTTTTCCAGGCTTGGCTCCCCACCTCATCAGACAATCTCAGCGTTTAATAGTTTAGCAGGCCCTCCAGAAGTTTCTGTCAGACATAAAAACCAGTACCTTCTGATGAGAAAGATTTCACCAAGATGACTCATAATTTCTTTGTTGTTTCTGCAATTCATTTTAATAGAACTGTATGTGTTTTTGTTTGTTTGTTTTTGTTTTTGAGATGGACTCTCACTCTGTTGCTCAGGCTGGAGTACAGGGGCGCAATCTTGGCTCACTGCAAGCTCCGCCTCCTGGGTTCCTGCCATTCTCCTGCCTCAGCCTCCTGAGTAGAGTAGCTGGGACTACAGGCGCCCGCCACCGCGCCCGGCTAATTTTTATTTTTTATTTTTTTTATTTTTTTAAATTTTTTTTATTTTTAGTAGAGACGGGGTTTCACCGTGTTTGCCAGGGCGGTCGCCTGCTGACCTCGTGATCCGCCCGCCTCGGCCTCCCAAAGTGCTGGGATTATGGGCGTGAGCCACTGCTGCTGGCCCAATTGTTCGTGTTTTGGAATTAAGTTAATAGGTAAGTGATTGAAGCTGTGGAAGTCCATCTATATTTTTACATTAATTCCTATTGAAATTATTTCCTGTATATCTTAAGTACATTTGTGTTTTCCTAAAATTCACTGATTCAATGTGAAATACGTCAACATTTTGACTCCACAATGATAAAACTTAAACAAAAAGGGGGAAACCTAAAATGTCCATGGAGAGTGGAATACTTTCTGGCATGTTCATATGCCAGAAAGGCATTCAAAGGAATGCTATGTAGTAATGGAAATTAGTGAGCTACTGCAACATACATCAGCATGAATGTTTCTGACAAAGCTGCTGTTAAATAAAATGCCAGACATAAAATATCACATATTAAAATTTGTATAACGTTGAAAAACAGCAAAATCGAATTATATATGTATATTAATATTACTAGCTGATATTAATATAGCATTAATCTAATAAAGGTTACTGCTAGAGAGGACAGTTATGTGTTTTAGAGGTTTCTGTATTCTGATAATTTCCTGTTTTTTGATTAGGTTGTTATTTTTATGGGTTATTCACCAAACTACTTATTCAACAAACTGTACTTTTATTATTTGCACAGTTTAGTGGATGTCTGTTATACAATAAGGAGAAGTTCATTTAAAGATCTAATACTTTTGCTACTTGTGTCCTCTTCTTAAGCAACGCAATGCCTTATAATCAACTTAAAACTTTTGTATCCTCCCCAATTGTATGCTATTTTATTATACGCTATATGTTTATATTTTATCATGTTTAGCATTTCATTGTTCTTCATCGTTTTTTCTCGCCCTCCCACTGTGATTCTTTTCCATGTTTCTGGAAAACACCCATCATGTTTCCCTTGGTGTAGATCAGCTAGTGATACATTCTCTCCATTCAGTGTTTGACTGTGAAATAGATATTTAATTCACATTAATTTTGGGCTTGGATATAAAATCATTGGTTTATTTTAATACATAAACTATTTAATTCTATCTTATTTTGATTTATATTTGTGTTGTTGAATATAGTCAGCTGTCAGATTTCATCTCTGCTGTAGCGTTTTGTGTTTTATCATATGATTAGATGTATGTTTCTCCTTTTTTGTTAAATGGAAATTAGATGGAATAAGCAAAAATGATATTAAAAAGCTTTTTATTAATTCACCTGAAGCAAAATTTTACTTTGCTTAGCAAGCACTTTACATCATTATCTTATTTAACCCTCAGTACAACAACCTGAGGAGTTATTTTCATATCTCTAGTTTATGAATAAAGAAACATGCAGAGAAAGACTAGGAGATTTGCTTAAATGCTCACAGCTAAACAGGTGGAACAAAATTTCAAAATCAAATTTGCCTGACTGCAAAATTTATGTTCTTGATTTCTGCACTATGCTCTCTCTGATATGCATTTTTAAATAAACAACAGAAATATAAATTAGAAGATTTTTTGAATTCTATATTCTTATATTTCCATTAAAAATATGAATCCATTATAAGCATATACCACCATTACCGACGCCACAAACGTATGTAGACACATGATATTTATGTTAAAACTCTAGCACCTATCATAATCTCAGTGTCCTCTTCTAAGCCAAACTATCTTACTGGCTTAGAACAGAACCCTAACCTTCAGGTGGCATAATTTTCAAGTTCAATTCAAACCCACCCAACAAACAATAACTCATCTTTTCAAAAAGTGCTTGAGAATGTCTTTGAAAAATAGCCACTTACATGCTTCATGAGGAGTCTGAGAAAAATAGTACATCCAGATACATTTGATATAATCCTATGTATAACAGATTTAAAATAATATTTAAAGCAATAATTTTCCCACTAAGTTTATCTATCTTATATGCTTATAGACATAAATATATGGAAATTTGTGATTAGTAAGAGGCACCCTTATGTTCTGAAATCAAATTGAACATACTAAAATGCCAACTATTTCTGAACATATATATTTCTGATTGCTGTAGGCTTATTTTACTTTCTCCTTCATTCCAAAAGACTCATCAAGATTCAATGTTGAGTAACCTGTGGATACTAGTTTGGTTTCTTCTTGTTTCAGGATCACAGGACAGAAATCTCTTTCTGTTAGCATGTCCTCCTCTGATAAGAATGCCATTCTGTCATTCCTTCCATGACTGACTCTCATTTATCCTTAGACACAGCCCTGTTACCATTGTTGTTGAGAATCCTATCTCTTCTTTCCACTCCTCACTATCCCCCTGCCCAGCGACCTCCATCCTGGTGAGGGACTCTCCAGCGTGATCCCCTCACTTATTCTGCTTCATGCTTCCGTTAACCAGAAATTGCTGTAATTAGTTATCATGGTCCTCAACTTCATTGTGATTTGCTTAAAATGAGGGTCTCTTTAGATAATTTTTAAAGCAGTTTCATTGAGATGCGATTCATATACCTTATAATTTACTCACTTAATATTGCACTTAATATGGTGCAATTCAATAATTTTAGTATATTATCATGATTATGTGATCACCACAATCTAGGTTTAGAATATTTTGTTCCCCATAAAAGAAACCCCACACACGTTCGCAGTCAACTCTCATTACTTTTCCCTCCCTAAGCAACCACTATTGTAGCATTACCTGCCCCAGTACAATGGTATGTACATAGTAAATTCTAAGTAAATATTTAGAATTAAAATACAAGAAGAGAAATATGTTAGGTCCCTAGGGCTGCCCTAACAAAATACTATAAACAAGGTAGCTGAAAACAATAGAAATTTAATGTCTCATAGTCCTGAAGGGCAGACTTCAAAGTAAACTTTGCAGCAGGGTCATCACGCTCCCTGTGCAATCTCTAGGAAAATCTTCCTTGCCTCTTAGCTTCTGGTGGTTTGCTGGCAATTTTTAGAATTTCTTTTTTTTTTTTTTTTGAGACAGAGCCTCGCTCTCTCGCCCAGGATGGAGTGCAGTGGGGCGATCTCTGCTCACTGCAACCTCCGCCTCCCAGGTTCAAGCCATTCTCCTTCCTCAGCCTCCTGAGTAGCTGGGACTACAGGCACGTGCTACCACGCCTGGCTAATTTTTGGTATTTTTAATAGAGACGGGGTTTCAGGATGTTAACCAGGATGGTCTCGATCTCCTGACCTCGTGATCCGCCAGCCTCAGCCTTTCAAAGTGCTGGGATTACAGGCATGAAGCCACCGCGTCTGGCCAATTTTTGGAATTTCTTAGCTTGCAACTGAAAAACTTTGATCTCTGCCCTCATCATCACCTGGAGTTTTCTCTGTGTATCTGTCTTCATGTGGCCACCTTCTTATAGGACACCAGTCAGATTAGATTACAACACTCCCTGCTCCTGCGTGGCCTCATTTTAACTAATTACATATGCAACTATATTATTCATAAATAAGGTCACATTTTGAGATACTAGAAATTAGGACCCCCCAAAAATATGTGGATATACATTTGAGAAGACACTTTCAACCCATAACGTAATGGATGAATAATCAATGTATATTATTCTTTCTTATTTGAAAAGAAACAACAATCTTAAGCATGCCAACAATGAATAATGTTATCATTTTTACTTCTTCAGATGGAAATTCTTGCAGAGCATGTATGTTTTATGGTAATTCCATGAGACACTCAGAGTATATTATTCCTTGAGTTACTATATTGAACAGAAATGATCTGATTGCATTTTAATTCAAATTTTGTTCATGTTTCTACTCAGTATCTATGGTCTGCAACTTCTCTCTTAGGATATCTCCACTGGAATTACAAGTAAGAGATTCCACCTACCATATTCTACATCATCCTTTTTCAGAAAATAACGCCATGTGCTTGAATAGCTCAAACCAGATCTTCATTATTAAAAATACGTGGTGAAAGAGTGACATATTTCAAATCTTTTCCCTTTCCACATGCAACTTTCTGGTGAAATCCAGAGATGATTCTTTGCTCAAGTATAATTCATTACCTAAATCAGAATTCTGGATCCAAGATCTCTAGGTCTCAAAATAGAATTATTAACCAACAAATGATTGGATAACGATTTGCTTGAGAATTGGGGCAGAAATTGATTTGAGTACTGTAGAGTACCCATTAGATCTTAATAGCCAAGCCCAATATGAAAATGTATTAGGAACTAGGTAAAAAAAAGGGGGACTGCAGTGAGTAATGACTATATTTAAGGATGTAGATTTGGGCATAGTACTGTAGCTGCCAGACAGCAGTAGAAACAAACTCTCTGAAAAATGAGATCACCAAGGAAGTTTAGTAGAGAAGGGAGAGCAAAAAAAGGGAGCCAGAGAAGAGAGAAAATTCTTTACGTCTGCATTTACTGCATTTATTGAATGAGATCACAAAGGAAGTTTAGTAGAGAGGGAGAACAAAAAAGGGAGCCAGAGAAGAGAGAAAATTCTTTACGTCTGCATTTATTGCATTTATTAAGTGTTTATGTAACTGTGATCAGTTCTAGGCAATTTACGAGTGAACCTCTAAAGTCAGGTTTCCAAAAGCACCAGCTTGAAAGAACTTTCAACTACGTATCCAAGTGTGCCATTAATCTTGTGATGCTTAATCAGAACTACAAAAGAAACTTTTATCTGAATCAAAGTAAAAATGCCAAATAAATCACAATTAGATCTACTGTTATATGTTGTAATTTTCTTTTTATAATTAGTTTTTGATTTATAATATGTTACTTTCTGGTTGTTTTTTAAAGAAACTGGAAACTTTTATAGCGTAATGTTTTTGATGACCTGATTCCTTTAAATATTTCTTTCATATATTGACCTGTTTTTCCCTTAATATACACTTCAACTCTAAAAGAAGATAACTATTAATAGAAAACCTCTTCTAATGCAACATAGGTGGTATAAATGCTTTTAAGATGTATTTTGGTTAAGAGGTATTAGGTTCTTATATCCAATTTAATTTCTCATGTTCTAATATTTATCAAAACTTCCTCTGTTTGAAATTATGATGACAATCTTGCCTGAGTCCTTAAAATTTTATATAGAAAATTGAACGTTTCCCATTTGTAGTTTTTCTTTCTTCATTACTTGGTTCCATAGGTGAATAAAGATAGATTTTTTAAAAATACATTTTGCTAATTTTATTTTTTTAATATGAAATGCCTATATTTTCTTTGGGACTAAGAAATTGTCATGGATCGTGTGGGGGTTGCACTTCTGAATAATGCATAGCTACTTCCTCTAAGATTTCTTACAACTTAGTAGTTTAACAAAGCAAGAAAAGGAAGAAAAGAACTGAAGGGCTGATATAAATTAGGGGTGAAGGAGCATTGTAAGGCCCGTGCTGTTTTCATAAGGTCAGATTACTTACTAACTTCATACACAGATTTTTCTCTCCAAGAGTTTTGTTTTTTGTAATTTGACCTGGATATTTAACACAAAAGTTATAGCAAAGAATAGCTATTAAACTGTTTGTATAAGTGGATTAATGAACTTAACATAAGTACAAAGTAAAGAAGACATAGGTATCAACTGAAAAAAAAAAGCATTCTTCCTGGAATTAAAATATTTTTTAAAGTTTCTTCTGTTTGTTTGTAAATAGAAGATTTATAAGGGATTAAACTTATGTTTCACTCTAATTTTTAGACCTAGCTTGCTTAAGTCACCATGGAAGAAATTATAGGTCATCTACCTATTTTATGGATGAACGTGAGAGCTCTTTCTCACTCATCAAATTTCAAACGTTTTTAGAAGGACAAACACACTTTATAAAAACATAATGCTTCTTAAAAAGAGAACCTTGATGAGAAATATTAGTCTGTAAGTTTTTGTGTGTGGTTTTCTTTTTTAATATAAGAAACTACTGTAGTGATGTATTAGAGATTGTAAACAATGAAAAACAAAATATCATAAAGGCTTATGTTTTAAAAAATGGTTATTTTATATCTGAACTATCCCAACAATAGTCTGATACTCAAACAGTCTACATTGTGTAGCAGAACAGTTAAAATTAGTGCAGATACCTGGAAATATTCCAAGCATTAAGATTGCTGGCCAAAGACAATTTCCTTTAAACAACTAATTGTGATGTTAGAGTGTCAATTTTAGATCTTTCCTGCTTTCTCTTGTGGGCATTTAGTGCTATAAATTTCCCTCTACACACTGCTTTAAATGTGTCCCAGAGATTCTGGTATGTTGTATCTTTGTTCTCATTGGTTTCAAAGAACATCTTTATTTCCGCTTTCATTTCGTTATGTACCCAGTAGTCATTCAGGAGCAGGTTGTTCAGTTTCCATGTAGTGGAGCGGTTTTGATTGAGTTTCTTAGTCCTGAGTTCTAGTTTGATTGCACTGTGGTCTGAGAGACAGTTTGTTATAATTTCTGTTCTTTTACATTTGCTGAGGAGTGCTTTACTTCCAATTATGTGGTCAATTTTGGAATAAGTGCGATGTGGTGCTGAGAAGAATGTATATTCTGTTGATTTGGGGTGGAGAGTTCTATAGATGTCTATTAGGTCCGCTTGGTGCAGAGATGAGTTCAATTCCTGGATATCCTTGTTAACTTTCTGTCTCGTTGATCTGTCTAATGTTGACAGCGGAGTGTTGAAGTCTCCCATTATTATTGTATGGGAGTCTAAGTCTCTTTGTAAGTCCCTAAGGACTTGCTTTATGAATCTGGGTGCTCCTGTATTGGGTGCATATATATTTAGGAGAGTTAGCTCTTCCTGTTGAATTGATCCCTTTACCATTATGTAATGGCCTTCTTTGTCTCTTTTGATCTTTGATGGTTTAAAGTCTGTTTTATCAGAGACAAGGATTGCAACCCCTGCTTTTTTTTGTTCTCCATTTGCTTGGTAGATCTTCCTCCATCCCTTTATTTTGAGCCTATGTATGTCTCTGCATGTGAGATGGGTCTCCTGAATACAGCAGACTGATGGGTCTTGACTCTTTATCCAGTTTGCCAGTCTGTGTCTTTTAATTGGAAGTTCTGGCTAGGGCAATCAGGCAAGAGAAAGAAATCAAGGGTATCCAGTTAGGAAAAGAAGAAGTCAAATTGTCCCTGTTTGCAGATGACATGATTGTATATTTAGAAAACCCCATCGTCTCAGCCCAAAATCTCCTTAAGCTGATAAGCAACTTCAGCAGTCTCAGGATACAAAATTAATGTGCAAAAATCACAAGCATTCTTATACACCAGTAACAGACAAGCAGAGAGCCAAATCAGGAATGAACTTCCATTCACAATTGCTTCAAAGAGAATAAAATACCTAGGAATCCAGCTTACAAGGGATGTAAAGGACCTCTTCAAGGAGAACTACAAACCACTGCTCAGTGAAATAAAAGAGGACACAAACAAATGGAAGAACATACCATGCTCATGGATAGGAAGAATCAATATCGTGAAAATGGCCATACTCCCCAAGGTTATTTATAGATTCAATGCCATCCCCATCAAGCTACCAATGAGTTTCTTCACAGAATTGGAAAAAACTGCTTTAAAGTTCATATGGAACCAAAAAAGAGCCCGCATTGCCAAGACAATCCTAAGTCAAAAGGACAAAGCTGGAGGCGTCACGCTACCTGACTTCAAACTATACTACAAGGCTACAGTAACCAAAACAGCATGGTACTGGTACCAAAACAGAGATATAGACCAATGGAACAGAACAGAGTCCTCAGAAATAATACCGCACATCTACAGCCATCTGATCTTTGACAAACCTGAGAGAAACAAGAAATGGGGAAAGGATTCCCTATTTAATAAATGGTGCTGGGAAAATTGGCTAGCCATAAGTAGAAAGCTGAAACTGGATCCTTTCCTTACCCCTTATACGAAGATTAATTCAAGATGGATTAGAGACTTAAATGTTAGACCTAATACCATAAAAACCCTAGAAGAAAATCTAGGTAGTACCATTCAGGACATAGGCATGGGCAAGGACTTCATGTCTAAAACACCAAAAGCAACGGCAGCAAAAGCCAAAATTGACAAATGGGATCTAATTAAACTAAAGAGCTTTTGCACAGCAAAAGAAACTACCATCAGAGTGAATAGGCAACCTACAGAATGGGAGAAAATTTTTGCAACCTACTCATCTGACAAAGGGCTAATATCCAGAATCTACAAAGAACTCAAACAAATATACGAGAAAAAAACAAACAACCCCATCAAAAAGTGGGGAAAGGATATGAACAGACATTTCTCAAAAGAAGATATTCATACAGCCAACAGACACATGAAAAAATGCTCATCGTCACTCGCCATCAGAGAAATGCAAATCAAAACCACAATGAGATACCATCTCACACCAGTTAGAATGGCAATCATTAAGAAGTCAGGAAACAACAGGTGTTGGAGAGGATGTGGAGAAATAGGAACACTTTTACACTGTTGGTGGGATTGTAAACTAGTTCAACCATTATGGAAAACAGTATGGCAATTCCTCAAGGATCTAGAACTAGATGTACCATATGACTCAGCCATCCCACTACTGGGTATATACCCAAAGGATTATAAATTATTCTACTACAAAGACACATGTACACGTATGTTTATTGCGGCACTATTCACAATAGCAAAGACTTGGAATCAACCCAAATGTCCATCTGTGACAGACTGGATTAAGAAAATGTGGCACATATACACCATGGAATACTATGCAGCCATAAAAAAGGATGAGTTTGCGTCCTTTGTAGGGACATGGATGCAGCTGGAAACCATCATTCTTAGCAAACTATCACAAGAAGAGAAAACCAAACACCGCATGTTCTCACTCATAGGTGGGAACTGAACAATGACATCACTTGGACTCGGGAAGGGGAACATCACGCACTGGGGCCTATCATGGGGAGGGGGGAGGGGGGAGGAGGGAGGGATTGCACTGGGGAGTTATACATGATATAAATGATGAATTGATGGGTGCTGACGAGTTGATGGGTGCAGCACACCAACATGGCATAAGTATACATATGTAACAAACCTGCACGTTATGCACATGTACCCTAGAACTTAAAGTATAATAAAAAAATAAAAAATAAAAAATAAATAAACAACTAAGAAAATATGCACGAAATTCTGGTTTGAAATCTATGGAAAAGAAAAATGCTCATATAGAAAAGCAACAGACTGAAGAAGATTCTGCACACATAGGAAAAAAAGTCTTAAAAATTATTTGAAAAAGTCATGATGACAGTGAGTAAATTCAAATTACAAAATTTCCCTCAATATGAATACTGAACTTAGCATTATTTAGACCTGTCTTCATAATGTTTTTATCCTCTACCCTAGAGGGTAGAAAGAGAAGAAAATAATTATCACATGACATATCACTGTGCATAAATTTTTCAATAATCTTGGAATACAAAATAATAATTTTATAAAAACCTGATAGTCTCATATTATATTATATCACTGAGCCAAAGCATGGCCAGAGAACCTCCGAGTTCCACTGTGGAATTGTGATTGACTAATAAGAGTTTCATATTAAGTAATCCTTACGTTATGTTCTATAAAATGCAACTCAGCTGAATACAGCTAAATCCTGTTTCAAGGTAGACTAATTCAATATCAACAGATATTTTCTCTACAATTATTACCAAGAAGATAATTTTTCAAGTGGAAATACGAAGGCTGCCATTCAATAGCAATATCTATAATACTCAAGTGACTGTGCATGAAGCACTGATCTTGAAGTTTGGTTTGGCGTCTATCACCAATGCTTACCACTGTTCATAAATGCAGTTAAAATTGTATAGGTGACATTAATCCAGAGAAAAACAGCGGTCCCCATTGATGTCTCAATTGTGTAGAAGATAGAGATCCATGATCGTCTAGTCACCATTCCCAGTTCACTGTATTTAAGAAAATATGGGAATAAATAAATGTTATTGTGTCTAAAATATTTTAAAAGATACTTATGTAAAACTATTTTCACATATTTTGAAAATTATCATCAAGTAACAGTTGACAATATATTAGATATTATTTGAAGACTGTAGGAGTTTTGCATGCTATAATTGATTTTGTAATTATTAATTTTCATAAGCAAGTGTCCATTTGTAAATACAATTTCTTGATTGTCTATGAAAAGTCATAGATGGACATAGATCTTGGCTTCTATTACTTGTCATTGATGTCTTTAGCATTAAACCCTAGGTAGGAATGCAGACAACATGCCTCTCAGGATGAGTAAATCTGATTTTTTTCAACGTGTATTATACTTCCTTATAGTGACCTAGCAGTTATTGGTTCTCTGCTTTAATGCCATGACTATTCATCATATGAATTTTCTAGAAGTCTGTCTATCTTGATTTACAACATAGATGGAACCTGCCTGAAAAATAATAATAGAACTTTAACTTAAAAAGGTGAACTTTAATAGCTTAAAAAGTACACTCCTTGAGTGTATACATGTTCCTTGTTCTTGCTGATATCATAGATGCATCTAAATAATTGTGAGTGGATTATTTCTAATGTAGAAATCTCAAGATTTAGTTGGAAAGAAAGCGAACCAAGGAGTTAAACAGACCTTCATTTGATTTCTAGTTCTATAACTTACTTGAGCTATGATTTTATTTTCTAACCTATAGTTATACCTTATTGTACCTTATAATAAGCAAGCAAAAGTGTCTAATTTGCATGCCTGACAATTGCTGATTTTGTCAATTAAAAGAGAAAATTGTTACAAGAACCTAGCACAGTGCCTGGTTCAATGTAAGCAAATGTTTGGAAAAAGAAATAACATACCCCATGAATAGCTAGCAGTTTTACTGAGTAATTTCTGACACTATATAATGTTCTGGGCTCGTGCTCTCTCTCTCTCTCTCTCTCTCTCTCTCTCTCTCTCTCTCTCTCTCTCTTTCTCTCTCCAATCCTAGAATCAGCCATTTATTCAAGGAGACATGATATTTATTATTGGAAAATAAGACCTGATGGACTATTTGCTACTGGGATGTCATTTATTTTAGCCTTGTTAGTTGACAGAGCACTTCACGTATATGCACGAGTTTATAATATCTCCCTATAAAGCCATCTGTATCTATATCAAGTAAAATATGAACGAATACTGGTTTCTCTAACTATAATATATTATTAGATAGATCATTCTAGCTGTCTCACCTTGTTTATGTGTAAATCCCATTTTTTAAAATGTTTTATTTATTTATTTTTGAGACAGAGTCTCACTCTGTCACCCAAGCTGGAGTGCCATGGCACAATCTCAGCTCACTGCCACCTCTGCCTCCTAGGTTCTAGCAATTCTCCTGCCTCAGCCTCCCTAGTAGCTGGGATTACAGGTTCATGCCACCACACCTGGCTAATTTTTTGTATTTTTAGTAGAGACGGGATTTCACTATGATGGTCAAGCTGGTCTCAAACTCCTGACCTCATGATCCACCTGCCTTGACCTCCCAAAGTGCTGGGATTACAGATATGAGCCACTGCGCCCAGCCTGCAAATCCCAATTTTGACAATAAGAAACCCAGCCCTGTAATCTATCATTTATTCATTTATTTACTTAATTGTTCAAATTCAGTAAACATGTATAGCGGTATCAGAATTGTTAACACAATTTCTATAATAAATCTTCCCCAATATATCTCTCCACACATATCCTACTGGTTTGTTCCTCTGGAGAACCCTAGTACATACTCTAATGGAATACAACTTTATCAACTAGGGTACAGTGCTTATTTGCACATTCTTTGGTCTTTAGTCTTACAGACTCCACTCATTTCAAAAGTTGTTTTGATCACCAATTTCCCCCTACTTACTTCCCTCAGATGTTGCATTTCTTTCTAAAATTCTGTGACCTCTTATTTTTTATATTAAAGTAAATTTGCACATCTTTAATTTCACTGCTTGTATTGCATAGTTCTTATTGACAAATGCATATTGTCATGTATCCACAATTATAGTATCATACAGAATAGTTCTCTGTACTTTACCTATTTATCCCTTACCCCAGACTGAACCACTGGCAACCATTGATTATTTCCTCTATAGCTTTGCCTTTCCCAGGATGTCATACAACTGGAATCACATAGTATGCTGATGTTTTCATACAGGCTTCTTTTATTCAGCCATATTCATTTAAGTTCCCTTATGTGTTTTGTTCTTTAATAGGTTATTCCTTTTTATTACCAAATAATATTCCATTATGTGGATGTAGCACAGGTTTTTAATTCATTCACCTATTACAGATGGTCTTGACTGCTTTTACTTTTTGCCAATTTTGAATAAGACATTATAAGTATTTGTGTGTAGGTTTTGTGTAGATACAACTTTTCAAAGCAACTGGAGAACTGCCTTGGAGCATAGTTGCTGGGATGTATGGTAATATTATGTTTAAATATGTGAGAAACTGCCAAACTGTCTTCTAAAGTGGGCGTACTATTTTGCATTTCCACCAGCAATGAATAAGAGTTCCTGTCAATCCACATCTTCATCAGCATTTAGTATAGTCAGCTTTTTGGATTTTAGCCATTCTAATAGGTATGTAGAGGAATTTCATATTATGGTTTTAATTTGCAATTCTTGAAGACAAATTATTTTGAGCATTTCTTTATGTGCTTATATTTTCAGATCTATTGCCTATTTTGTATGTAAGTTTTCTTGTTGTTCAGTGTATGTTTTGGAGTCAAATTCTTTGATTAGGTACATGGCTTGCAAATATTCTCTCTGAGCTTCTGGCTTCTGTTTTCAATCTTTAAATAGTGTCTATTGCAGAGCAGATGTTTTTAAATTGTAAGAACATAAAACTTACCACTTTTTCTTTTCATGGGTCATGCTTTAGGTATTACATCTAAATTCTTATCACCAAAGTCCAGAACACATAGATTTTCTCTTGTGTCTTCTTCTAGAAGTTTCGTAATATCTTATTTACGTTTATACCTGTGATTCATTTTAATTTGTCAACTGAAGAACGACAAGCTTTTTACATTTGGAAAGTAGAGCTTTATTTCTCATAAAGGGATGCAGCCTTCAGGGTGGCTGTTCTGACAGGCTGGGAAGCATAGTCTCCAGCCAGAAGCCAGCAACAGACACTTTAGGGAAGGGAAAAAGGAACGAGAATTTATTCCGAGCAGAGTGGGAGAATACACATATTTAATAACCTATAGGATATGTCATGAATATTTATTAAGTGAAAAATATTCACATATACCATGCCCCTTCATGATGATCCAAGGGTGGAGTTTTTAGCCCTCTGATGTCAAAAGGTGAAGTAGAGGATGTGTATCCTTTACTGCACATTCTACATAGACTGGCTGGAACCACTGCATGGTTGGTGGTCTCTTATTCGGAAGAAATGCTGGTCAGTGGTTGTGCTGAAATCACAAAAGGGCAGGGAGGCCCCAGACAGCATGTTGATATCAGCAGTGGAGTCTTTCAAGAGGGCTGGTTTCTGTTTAGCCCTTAAGGACAAATGTCTAATGGTGGTTAGTGAGGGCAGAGGGTATAATCAGGTGTATCTGATCCCCACAAACTGTCATGGCTGATAATTCAGTTTTCAAGGTTTCTCTGAAGTCCCTTTGGCCAAGGCGAGGCGAGGCGGGTGGATCCGTTCTGCTGATTGTGGTGCTTAGGATTTCATTTTTATTTCTCAATTTAGTTTTTGTGAAACTTGGAAGATCTAGGTCTAGGGTATTTTCTTCTTTTTACACACAGTCATCCAATTGCTGTAGTACCATTTATTAAAAATGCTATATATTTTTCTGTTGAATAACCTTTGTGCTTTTGTCAGATACCAGCTGATTACATTTGTTTCGGTCTTTTATTAGGATTTCAATTCTGTTTTATTTATCTATTTGTCTGTTCTTTTGCCAATGTCAAATTGTCTTGATTCTGTAGCTTTATAGTAAGTCCTGAAGTCAGGCAGTATAAACCCTTCAAATTTGTTCTTCTCTTTTGCTATCATAATGGTTTTTTTTTTTTTTTTTTTTTTTAAATGGAGTTTTGCTTTTGATGTCCAGGCTGGAGTGCAATGGCACGATCTTGGCTCACTGCAACATCCACCTCCTGGGTTTAAGCAATTCTCCTGCCTCAGTCTCCCAAGTAGCTGGGATTATAGGCATGTGCCACCATGCCCAGCTAATTTTGTATTTTTAGTAGAGAGGGGGTTTCTCCATGTTGGTCAAACTGGTCTCAAACTTCTGACCTCAGTGATCCCCCTGCCTCGGCCTCCCAAAGTTCTGGGATTACAGGTGTGAGCCACTGTGCCAGGGCTTCATGATGGGTATTTTAGGCTTTTATTTCTCTATATAAACATTAGAATCAGTTTGAGGATATCTACAGAGTATAATGATAAACTTTTTATTGGAATTGTAATATATTTATAGATAAATTATAAAAGAATTGACATCTTAATATCGAATCATTCCTTCTAAGTAACACAGAGGTTAAAGAAGAAATTTCTGGAGAAATTCTTTTTCAAATTTTTTCTTTACACAAAAATTAAAATACCACCTACAAAAATGTGAGAAGCAGAAAACTCAGTACTTAAGAGAAAAGCATAACATTGAATGCATATATTTGTAAAACAAAAGATCGATAATCTATGTTTGTTTATTGGACAACTTGAAAAGGAAGAGCAAGTTAAAAGTAGGCAGAGAAAATGATATAATAAAAATTATGACAGAAGTCAGTAAAATTTAAAAGAGAAACTCAATGTAGAAAATCAATAAAACTAAAAATTGACTCTTCAACAATATCAATGAAGTTGAAAAGTCTCAAGGCAGTCTAACTAAGAAAAAAAGAGAGGACTCAAATTTCTGGTGTAAGAAATGAAAAAGGAGACATCACTACAGATCCCATAGATATTAAAAGGACAATAAAGTAATATTATGAACAAGCCTATGTCCACTAATTTGACAAACTAGATGAAATAGACCAATTCATTAAAAGACCTAATTTTCCAAATCTCACAAAAGCAAAAATAGACAGTGAAAAGGTCTAGCTATATTAAACAAATTGAATCAGTATTAGTAACCTTTTAAAACAAAAGACTAAGCTTAGATGGGTTTGCTAATTATTTCTACCAAACAACATGCACCAATTTTCTGCAATCGCTTTCAGAAGATAGAAGTGGAAAGAATCCTTTCTAACTATTTATATGATGTAAGCATTATCATAACACCAAAACCAGTCAAAGACAGGACCAAAAATGTAAAATAAACTCTCATGAATATTCATGCAAAAGTCCCAAGAAAATAGTAGCAAAGCAAATAGAACAATGTTTGAAAATAATCATGCACTACAACCAGTGGAATTTATCCCAGGTTTGCAAGGATTGTTCAACATTAAAAAATCAATGAATGTAATCCATCAGATCAACAGGAATTGAAGACAATCATATGATCATACAAATAGATGTAAAAAACTACTTGACAAAATCTAACACCCTTTCATGATAAAAACCATAAGTAAACTAGGAATGGAGGAGAATTTCCTCAACTTTATAAAGAATATCTATGCAAATTTACAGCTATCATCATACTCAACAGTGGGAAACCCAAAACTTTCCCACCAAGATCAGAAACATGGCAAAGATGCTGCCTGTCACCACTGTCTTGGTGTTTGTTTGCTTGTTTTGAGAAGAGTCTCACTATGTTTCTTAGGGTGATCTTTAAACTCCTGGACACAAGCTATCCTCCCATCTAAGATCCCCCAGCAGAAGAGCTAGGATAATAGGTGTGCACTACTACAACCAGTACAACAAATCACTGCTGCTTTACAAAACTGTACTGAAAGCCTAAATAATGCAGTAAGACAATAAAAGAAAAATTAAAAACTATAGATATTTTTAAGAAAAAAGAAACTTTCTTTGTTCACAGAAGACATTTCTATATAGAAAATCTGAAATAATTGACAAAAATATTAATACAATTAAGAAGTGATTGTAGTAAAGTTGCAGGATACATGGTTAACATACAAAGGTCAAATGCTTTTCTAAATAAGAGGGCTTTAAGCTGTTGGTGCCCCCAACAAAATTTACATAATGCTATCTTTACCCCAAAAGTGATGGTGTTAGGAGCTAGGGCTTTGGGAAGTTGATCTTGTCATGGTTGAGCCATCGTGATGGAGCACCAGCAGCTAGACACAGACTTTACACCCTTCACAAAAACTAATGCAAAATGTGTTGTGTACTTAAATGCAAAAGTGTAAAACTACTAGAATATAACATATCAGAAAACATAGATGACATTGGGCTTGGCAACTACTTTTTAGATACAACACCACAGGCAAAATGACTGAAAGAAAAAAAATGATAGTTAAACTTAATTTTAAAAATGTTTTATTCTCTGAGGAAGATGCTGTCAAGAGAATAAACAGGCAAGCCACAGAATAGGAGAAAATATTTGAGAAGATATATCTAGTAAAGGAGTTACCCAAAACATACAAAAATCTCTCAAATTTCAACAAGAAAACACATGGCCCAATTTAAAAATTGCTGACAAATCTTATCAAAGAAAACTTGCCGATGGCAAATGAATGTATGCAAAGATCCTCCCCAATATATGTTGTCAGGGAAGTACAAATTAAAATAACAATGAGATGCCACTGCATACTCATTAGGATGGCCAAAATCCAGAACACTGACAATGCCAAATGCTGGAGAGAATATTATAGAGCAACAGAAACTTTCATTCGTTTTTGGTGGGAATGCAAAATGGTAGAGTGAATTTGGAAGACAATTTGGCAGTTTCTTACTGAACAAACATATTCTTACCATAGGAGCCAGCAATTGTGTTCCTTGTTAGTTACCTAAAAGAACTGAAAACTATGTACACACAAAAGCCTATTCAATTTCTTATAGCAGCTGTATTCATAATTACCAAATCTTGGAAGTAATTAAGATGTAGTTCAGTATGTAAATGGATAAATATACTGTGGTAGATCCAGACAATGAAATATCATTTCATGGTTAAAGAAATAAGCTGTCCAGCGATGAAAAGACCTGGAGGAAACTTAAATATATATTATTAAGTGATAGAAGCCAATCTGAAAGTCTACATACTGTATTATTTCAAGTTCATTATATTCTCTAATAGGCAAAACAATGGAAGCAGTATAAAAATTAGTAATTATAAGGGGTTAGTGGAGAACACTAATGGGGTGAATAGGTGGAGTTCAGAGGATTTTTAGGGCAGTGAAACTACTCTGTATAATACTATAGTGGTGAACACCTGCCATTATACATCTGTCAAGACAGAATGGGGAGCACCAAGAGTGAGTCCTAATGGATACTGTGGACCTTTGGTGAAAATGATGGATTGGTGTAGGTTTATCGATTATAACAAATGTATCACTTTGGTGGAGGATGTTGATTGTGGAGAAGGTTATTCATGTGCAGGGGTGGTAGGTATCTGGGAAATCTCTGTATCTTCTGTTTAATTTTGCTAGTGAACCTAAGACTGCTCTAAAAATTATAGTCTATTCAAAGTACCCCAATCTGAGAACATGTAACATCTCTCCATTTATTTATAACTTTCTTGATTTATTTTATCAGTGTTTCTGCATATAGATAGTATTTTCTTTCTTAGATTTATCCCTAAGTGTTTCTATTTTCAGCACTATTATAAAAGGTATTGTGTTTTTAATGTCAAATATCTATTTTTCATTTCTGGTATATAGGAAGGCAATTAATTTTTGCATATCAATCTTGTATATGGTGACCTTATTATAATTACTTATTAGGTTCAAGTGTGCTTTTTGTTTTATTTTATTTTATTTCATTTCATTTTCCTGTTTGGGATTTTCTCCATAGACAATCATGGCATCTGCAATACAGTTTTGTTTCTTGTTTCTCAATTTACCTAAATGTTCCTTTCTCTTCTTATCTTATCGCGTTAGTTAAGACTTCCAGTACTGCATTGAATGAGTGGTGAGGGGAGCATTCTTATCTTGTTTCCAGACTTAGAGAGAAAGTGTCCAGTTTCCTATCATTAAGTAAGCTGTTAATAAAAACACCCTTATAACAATTAGAAAATTATGACAGTGAAAGAGGCCTGATCTACGCCTCCCACTGCCACATTTTGCCTTTCCCTTAATTGTTCCTAGACTTAGGCTGAGCCAAATTTGGGAGATATTTAGTTTGCAATTTAAGTGATAATAGCCCTTCTACAAAACTCAGTCAGCTTTGTAAAGCTAATGGAAGGCCATCAGGCTAGCAAGAGAAGACGAACCTGCTAAGGTGTAGACTGACCACAAGATATGCAAATCAACTTTTGTAGCTCAGCCTTTTGAGATATGTTTTCAGGTTTTTCATATGTCTAACACCCATGACTCCACCTGGACCCGCCAACCCCACTCTTGTGGCCCCACCCCAAAGCAATTCAGCTCAAGAGGACAGTTTTGACTCCCTATGATGATTTCAACTCCACCCTAACCAATCAGCAACAAGCACCCATTGCATAGTTACTCCCCCACTTCCCTTAACCCGCCTTTGAAAAACTCCTAACCTAGGAGTCTTTGATAAGATTGATTTAAGTAATAACTCTCTGTGATCCTTGGTGTGGCCATCCTAACATCAATTAAACTTTTTCTTTTCTTCAGTGTTATGGTCTTTATTTGTGCAGTAATCAGGAAGAACCCATTGGACAGCTACACTATCTGTAGGGTTTTTGTTAATGTTCTTTATTGACTTGGGAAGTTTATCTCTATTCCTAGTTTGCTGAGAGTTTCTGTCATGAACAGGTGGTGGAATGAATGTGTGTAAGTTCAATCAGATGGTGCTATATGGGTCCCCTATATTTGTACTGATTTTCTAATCTATGAACTATGAAGTTAAGGTTAGCCTAAAGCTGCCTCCTTATGTATTTTAGTTCGGTCTAAAGGTTTCTCTGTATGTAGTGATCTATAACTTAACTAGGTGTGCAAACAGACTGTAACGTATTCTTGTAACAAGTAGTCAAGTTTGAGCCAATCGCAGTAGCCATACTTTACCCACTCACTGGTGACTATGAACCCCCTAGATTTGAGACGGGTGTCAATTTAGAAAGGTGGCACGTCTGGAGTTGTTCATTCCTCCCAGTGGGTTCGTGGTCTCACTGGCCTCAGGAGTGAAGCTGTAGACCATTGCAGTGAGTGTTACAGCTCATAAAGGCAGCATGGACCCAAAGGGTGAGCAGCAGCAAGATTTACTGCAAAGACCAGAAGTACAAAACTTCCACAGTGTGGAAGGAGAACCCAGCAGGTTGCCGCTGCTGACTGGGGCAGCCTGCTTTTATTTCCTTATCTGACCCCACTCACATCCTGCTGATTGGTCCATTTTACAGAGAGTTGATTGGTCCATTTTACAGAGAACTGATTGGCCCATTTTACAAAGAACTGATTGGTCCCTTTCGATGGTGCTGATTGGTGCATTTACAAACCTTTAGCTAGATACAGAGTACTGACTGGTGCATTTACAATCCTTTAGCTAGACACAGAGTGCTAGACAGAAAAGTTCTCCAAGTCCCCACTAGATTAGCTAGATACAGAGTACTGATTGGTGTTTTTTTTTTTTTTTTTTTTTTTTACAAACCTTGAGCTAGACAGGGAGTGCTGACTGGTGCGTTTACAAACCCTGAGCTAGACACAGAGTGCTGATTGGTGTATTTACAATCCTCCAGCCAGACATAAAAGTTCTTCACGTCCCCACCAGATTAGCTAGATACAGAGTGCTGATTAGTGCATCCACAAACCGGGAGCTAGACACAGAGTACCAATTGGTGCATATACAATCCTCCAGCTACACATAAAAGTTCTCCAAGTCCCCACCTGACTCAGGAACCCAGTTGGCTTCGCCTAGTGGATGCTGCACCGGGACCGCAGGCAGAGCTACCCGTCCGTCCCATGCAGCGCACCCGCCCTCCTCAGCCCTTGGACAGTCAATGGGATGACCAGGCACCACCAGAGCAGGGGGCAGCACCCATTGGGGTGGCTTGGGCCACGTGGGAGCCCACGGTGGGAGGCGGGGCTCAGGCATGGCAGGGAGGTGGCTGAGGCCCCGCGAGAATTGGAGCATAGTGCGGGCGGGCCGTCAGTGCTGGGGGCCTGGCCCCCAATAGCTGCTGGCCCAGGTGCTAAGCCCCTCACTGCCTGGGGCTGGCAGCACTGGCTGGCCACTCTGAGTGCAGGGCCCACCGTGCCTGCACCCACCCAGAACCCACGCTGACCTGTGAGCATCACACACAGCCCCAGTCCCACACGTACCTCCCTCTCCACACCTCCCCGCAAGCAGAGGAAGCTGGCTCTGGCCTCGGCCATCCCAGAGAGGGGCTCCCACAGTGCAGTGGTGGGCTGAAGGGCTCCTCAAGTGCCACCAGAGTGGATGCCGAGGCCGAGGAGGCATTGAGAGTGAGGGCTGCTAGCACGTTGTCTCCACTCAAAATGAACATTGGTTCAGGTCCTGAAAGGCAAGACAACTTGAAGCAAAAGCAGGACAACTCTAAG
This sequence comes from Rhinopithecus roxellana, assembly GCF_007565055.1. NCBI lineage: Eukaryota > Metazoa > Chordata > Mammalia > Primates > Cercopithecidae > Rhinopithecus > Rhinopithecus roxellana. The sequence continues at coordinate 7,875,711 of NC_044566.1, forward strand.
CGCAGGGGAGGGTGCCAGTGGTGGGCTTCCAGGTCACAGGTAGGTGAGAGGCTAATGGTTACATTCTTTTGAGTTTCTGATTAGCCTTTCCAAAGGAGGCAATCAGATATGCATTTATCTCAGTGAGCAGAGGGATTGACTTTGAACATAATGGAAGGCAGCTTTGCCCTATGCAGTTCCCAGCTTGACTTTTCCCTATAGCTTAGTGATTTTGGAGGCCCAGGATATTTTCCCTTCACATGACCAACTCTCCAAGCCATGCTCAAGTAAGACAAACACCAAGCTATAACCAATCCAGCCATTTCTGTATCTCGCTTCTGTTTTCTGCAGTGTCCTTTCTCTGTTCATAAATCCTTCCTGACCTCATGACAGCACAGGAGTCATTCTCAACCTACTTGGACAGGATTCTCCCCAATTTGCAAATTATTCTTTGCTCAATTCAACACTGTTGAATTTAATTTGTCTATCAAATTTTTATTGTAACACTACTGAAAGATGGATGTTGAAGTCTAACTGTAATTGTGGATTTGTCTCTGTTTCTCTTTTCAGTATTTATTTATTTTGCCTTGCATATGTTGACACATTACAGTAAGGTGACTAGTAATGAAGAATTTACATCTTCTTGGGACTAGAAGTGTCTGTTTTCTCTTGTGCACTTATTCTTGTATCCCCTTTTGTCTTTACCCTAAAATCTCTTTCTTAATTAGCATCTCTGCCTTGTTGTTTTACCTATAACCCATTATTATTCTAGAGCTGGGTTGATGTGATAAATTGTGGAGAGAAGAGAACATGTAATTTTATGATTAAGCTCAGTGTTTTGGTAGTTCTGTGCACCTTGGATGTGAACTTCACTACTGCTTCTCACCATCTCTTCCTCTTTCTTCTTAATACAGTGTAACACTCACTGCAGAGGTCTGCAGCTTCACTCCCGAAGCCAGCGAGACCACGAACCCACCAGAAGGAAGAAACTCTGAACATGTCCAAACATCAGAAGGAACAAACTCCAGACACACCATCTTTAAGAACTGTAACACTCACCGCGAGGGTCTACGGCTTCATTCTTGAAGTCAGTGAGACAAAGAACCCACCAATTCAGGACGCATTTTGGCAACCCAGATGGGACCTTCACCTATCAATACGCAGTGAGACTTTTGCCTGTCACCCAGGCAGTGGGACTTCGACTATCGCCGAGCGGCGAGCACCAACACATCCCTTTTGCTTGCCATTCTGTCCTATTTTTCCTTAGAATTTGGGGGCTAAATACCAGGCACCTGTCGGCCAGTTAAAAGCAACTAGTGCGGCCCCCAGACTAAAGACACAAGAGTCAGGCTTTCTGGGAAAGAGCTAACAACCCCCGACCCTTTCAGAGTTGGGAGCATTGGTTTGTCTGGAACCAGCTTCCACTTTTTCTGTACTTCTGGGCTGAACCGAGGGTCGACAGAGCTGTAACACTCACTGCGAAGGTCTGCAGCTTCACTCCTGAAGTCAGCGAGACTACAAACTCACAAGAAGGAAGAAACTGCAGACGCATCTGAACATCTGAAGGGACAAACTCCAGACACACCATCTTTACGAACTGTAACACTCACTGAGAGGGTCCACAGCCTCATTCTTGAAGTCAGCGAGACCAAGAACCCACCAATTCCGGACAAAACAGGAAGGCTGGAGTCTGTCCTCGTTGGATGATTCTCTTCTCGTAAGTAGAAAAAATATCTTGCAGAGTCTCAGCCTTGCTAATAGGTAGGTCTTCGTTTTGGAGAATTCTCTGGGCTTGTTTCCAATTTTTTATTCCTTCTCTGCCCCTCCCCACTAGAAAAACTAAGTTTTGTTTCTTTGTTTATTGGTTTGGGGTTTGTTTGTTTGTTCGTTTTTGCTTGCCTCTTCAAAATGAAAAACCTGGTTGGCTTCTTAGAGGAAAATCCTATGAAGTGTGGGTCTTCTCCTAAGTGTTTTGTTGCTCTCATGCTGGTCCACACTCTGTCTCCAGCAATCCATCAGTTACCACTTAGGCATTCCTACCAGTGTGGGGCTCCAGGGGCTTCTGCTGTAGGTAAACTGATGGATTGATCTTGGCTATAATTCTCTGTATTCTCTTGTCTCTCCAGATTTGGGGCCGGCAATTTGCCCTGCAACTTCAGTTTCTGATGAGTCTAAGTAAAGTCATTGATTTTAAGTTTTGTCAAGTGTTTTTCTTGTTGCAAGGGTGACAGTGACAATTTCTAACCACCTTACCTGTTGGAATTGAACCTGGATGTTAGGTAGGAGTTATAAACATTTGCCCCTGTATTTATTCACATGACATTATCAACAACGCTCATGAAAAAACAATCATATTTGAATTTTATTTTTTATTGATAGAAATCACAGAGCTATAGTTTTAACACAGTTGTATTTTCTTTTTCTTTTTAATTTTCCTGTTAAAGTCAGTGCTAATTCACAGATACCTTTCTAAGGGAGATAAGAATTAAATAGCTGTCTTCCTGGTACTTGCATCAGAAAGAGCAACAATAGTATAGTACAATGATGTAAGAGGAAGAATTTAACAAAATAAATTAGATATGATATTTTCATCTTTGAGTTATTCAGAGAGTGTGAAATAGTTTAACACATAATATAAATTTCTTTAGCTAAAGATTGCTAAAATAACAGAAGGGATACAATGTACACTATGATCTTACAGAATAGTCGACCTCCCCTGATATTTGTAGTGTTTTGAGCTAGACAATGTAATTGTGATTTCTTAATTTTAAATATGTTTGTTCTCTTTAGGATGGTGATTATTAAATAAAAAATAGAAATACCAATGATCCTGCATTATGTTTTCTGAAATTGTCTAAGGATAACATTGATTCATTTAAAACATTTAATTCACATGCCTGGAAAATACTCATTATTCAACTTTTGTTCTCCTCTTTAAATTGAAACTTTTAAAACAGTGAAGTTCAGCAGTGAAGTGCAGCTTCACTGAATCAATTCTAGTTTTCTAACTTTTCATCAAAAGTCAAGATGAAACATTTTATGCTCTCTGAATAGGATGTCTTGTTTTGCAGACAAATTTCTGGTGTTCTTTAGTTTGTAACAAAACTTTCATAGTAGAGATCAGGGGAAAGATATGTAGAATTGAAACCTCACCAAAAATGAAAAGCAAAGTGTAAAACAGGCTCCAGCATCACGTTTTTCTACAGAAATTTGAAGTTAAAAAAAAAAACACACACACACACAGTCACTGTCAACCATTGCTAGCAGGAAACTTACCTTTGGAACGAGGGCGAGATTTGAAAAATTCTATTATGTATGCAAATTAATATTTAACTGACAAAAACGTCTCTTGCATGTACTTATTTGTATAACAAAACACAAAGGTGTTTTTATAATATTTTCTTTTTTACATAGCAAACTAAGGCACAGTGAAATTTAATAGTTTGTTTATTCTGTTTTGTTGCATTTGGTCATAAAGATACTTTGTATTAGACTCAGCATCAAACTGGGATGTGGACACAGGCCACAATAGAATCCAGTATTCCTGTTATCTATCTCTTAAAAAAAAGAAAGAAATTTGTTGCTTTCTATTGATTTGTCAGAAAACCTTGGGATTTTTCACTTAGAGTATGGCATTGGGTGATTGACTTTATTTCCTGATTGAAAATGGGATATAAAATAAACAAATCATTCAAGCTCACTTTAATTTTCTGTGTTCAGATAAATCAGATACAAGTTGCCTTTTTGAAAGTGGTTTTTATTGAAGGTATGTTGTTTTTTTCACTTGTCTTCTTAGAAAATGGGCAAAACACTCTGATGGTAGTTTCTTTTGCTGTGCAGAAGCTCTTTAGTTTAATTAGATCCCACTTGTCAATTTTGGCTTTTACTGCCGTTGCTTTTGGTGTTTTAGACATGAAGTCCTTGCCCATGCCTATGTTCTGAATGGTACTACCTAGGTTTTCTTCTAGGGTTTTTATGGTATTAGGTCTAACATTTAAGTCTCTAATCCATCTTGAATTAATTTTCGTATAAGGAGTAAGGAAAGGATCCAGTTTCAGCTTTCTACTTATGGCTAGCCAATTTTCCCAGCACCATTTATTAAATAGGGAATCCTTTCCCCATTTCTTGTTTCTCTCAGGTTTGTCAAAGATCAGATGGCTGTAGATGTGTGGTATTATTTCTGAGGACTCTGTTCTGTTCCATTGGTCTATATCTCTGTTTTGGTACCAGTACCATGCTGTTTCGGTTACTGTAGCCTTGTAGTATAGTTTGAAGTCAGGTAGCGTGACGCCTCCAGCTTTGTCCTTTTGACTTAGGATTGTCTTGACAATGCGGGCTCTTTTTTGGTTCCATATGAACTTTAAAGCAGTTTTTTCCAATTCTGTGAAGAAACTCATTGGTAGCTTGATGGGGATGGCATTGAATCTATAAATGACCTTGGGCAGTATGGCCATTTTCATGATATTGATTCTTCCTATCCATGAGCATGGTATGTTCTTCCATTTGTTTGTGTCCTCTTTTATTTCATTGAGCAGTGGTTTGTAGTTCTCCTTGAAGAGGTCCTTTACATCCCTTGTAAGTTGGATTCCTAGGTATTTTATTCTCTTTGAAGCAATTGTGACAAAGGGCTGATATCCAGAACCTACAAGGAACTCAAACAAATTTACAAGAAAAAAACAAACAACCCCATCAAAAAGTGGGCAAAGGATATGAACAGACATTTCTCAAAAGAAGACATTCATACAGCCAACAGACACATGAAAAAATGCTCATCATCACTCGCCATCAGAGAAATGCAAATCAAAACCACAATGAGATACCATCTCACACCAGTTAGAATGGCAATCATTCAAAAGTCAGGAAGCAACAGGTGCTGGAGAGGGTGTGGAGAAATAGGAACACTTTTACACTGTTGGTGGGATTGTAAACTAGTTCAACCATTATGGAAAACAGTATGACAATTCCTCAAGGATCTAGAACTAGATGTACCATATGACCCAGCCATCCCACTACTGGGTATATACCCAAAGGATTATAAATCATGCTGCTATAAAGACACATGCACACATATGTTTATTGCGGCACTATTCACAATAGCAAAGACTTGGAATCAACCCAAATGTCCATCTGTGACAGACTGGATTAAGAAAATGTGGCACATATACACCATGGAATACTATGCAGCCATAAAAAAGGATGAGTTTGCATCCTTTGTAGGGACATGGATGCAGGTGGAAACCATCATTCTTAGCAAACTATCACAAGAAGAGAAAACCAAACACCGCATGTTCTCACTCATAGGTGGGAACTGAACAATGAGATCACTTGGACTTGGGAAGGGGAACATCACACACCGGGGCCTATCATGGGGAGTGGGGAGAGGGAAGGGATTGCATTGGGAGTTATACCTGATATAAATGACGAATTGATGGGTGCTGACGAGTTGATGGGTGCAGCACACCAACATGGCACAAGTATACATATGTAACAAACCTGCACATTATGCACATGTACCCTAGAACTTAAAGTATAATAATAATTTTAAAAAAAGAAAATTCAGAAAACATACCGACCTCTCAGGACTGTGGAGGAGATTAAATGAAATAATATTTAAAAGTCCTAACCCTCATATTAAATGCTATAAAATATATTTTAAAAAAAGGAAAATGGGCAAAACAATTGATATGTTTTAATCAGTAAGTGCTTCTTAAGTGTTTTCTCAAGGAAGCATCCAGATTGATTCCAATAACTACTTTTATAGCAATGCCTTTGAAATGCAAATGCACATACATCTGTCCATTAAAAGGCAGACTTTGATTGTATAGGTTTAGGAAAGTGACTCTGATTCTGTATTTTTAACAAGCTCCCAGTTGGTGCTGTTGCTTTTTATCCATGGACCACACTCATAACAAGGATTTTTCTCCTGAATAGACTTAATGCAACAAGACAAGCCTTGTGCCTTACTTCTCCTAACCAATTGGGCACATTGTCAGAAATTAACTTGTAATTAAATAATTGGGTTTCAACCCTGTTTTTATGTTACCTAACCATGGACATTTAAGTACTTTCAGATGTTTTTTTGTTTCCTATTTTAAGTTCCAGGTTACATGTGCAGGATGTGCAGGTTTGTTACATAGGTAAATGTGTGCCATGGTGGTTTGCTGCACCTTTCAACCTAGGTATTAAGCCCAGCATGCATTAGCTCTTTTCCCTAATGCTCCCCTTGTAGCCCTGACAGGCCCTGGTGTGTGTTGTCCTCCTCCCTGTGTCCCTATGTCCTCATTGTTCAGCTGCCACTTAAAAGTGAGAACATGGGGTGTTTGGTTTTCTGTTCCTGCATTAGTCTGCTGAGGATAATGGCTTCCAGCTTCATCCATGTCCCTGCAAAGACATGATCTTGTTCCTTTTTATGCCTGCATAGTATTCCATCGGGTATGTGTACCACATTTTCTTTATCCATTCAGAATGGTGATTATTAAAAAGTCAAGAAACAACAGATGCTGACGAGGTTGTGGATAAATAAGAATGCTTTTACACTGTTGGTGGGGATGTAAATTAGTCCAACCATTGCAGAAGACAATGTGGTGATTCTTCACAGATTTAGAACCAGAAACACCATTTGACCTAGCAATCCCACATATACCCAAAGGACTACAAGACTTGTGTGTGTGTGTGTGTGTGTGTGTGTGTGTGTGTGTGTGTGTGTGTATTTTCCTCTGAGACGGAGTCTCGCTATTGTTGACCCAGGCAATGGCACGATCTCAACTCACTGCAACCTCTGCCTCCTGGGTTCCAGCAATTCTCCTACTTCAACCTCCAGAGTAGCTGAGATTATAGGCACCCGCCACCATGGCTGGCTAATTTTTGTATTCGTAGTAGATATGTGGTTTCACCATGTTGGCCAGGCTGGTCTCAAACTCCAGACCACCAGTGATCCACAAGTGATCCACCTGCCTCGGCCTCCCAAAGTTCTGGGATTACAGGTGAGAGCCACTGCCCACACCCAAAAAGACATTTTATAGTGGCATCTAAATTCTACTATAGCAATGTGGCTAAGACTTTGTAGCAGTAATACATCTTGGAATCAACCCAAATGTCCATCTGTGACACTGTTGTGAGAGCTTCCAGAAGCTCTCCTTTCCTCTGTGTGGTGTCATAAATACGGCTTTTATTAAACATGTACTCTTAGTGGGCATTTATGTAGAATTCTGAGTAAGAAAAGTGTCCCTGCTTTTTGAGAAGGTGCCAATACTTCAGTATTTTACAAAATACACATTTTCCTGGTTTTTAAAGGTAGATTGAAGAACATTTTAACTATAAAATATTTCAAACATAGTAAAAAGTATAAAAGTAATAGCAAGTACGTGTTAATATTTTGTGATTTTTACTTACTCTTTCTTTCCCTTAAATACAGCTCTTAATACTGCCTAAAACAGGGTCTTTCTCCCTGGCCCAGTGGTATCTCCTATTTTATATCATAATCCAAAATTACTTTAGACTTTTTAACATATCTATAGCTATGTCTAGATATAGAAATTTCTGCAGATGGTTCACAGATAGATAGATACATAGGTAGACGATAGAGATATACAAAAATAATAGTATCATTTCTTTTCTACTTTTTTGGATTTTGTGTAAACTATATCTTATTATATGGATCATTTGACTTGCTCATTCAAAATAAAGACTGTAAAATGTGTATCTAGCGAATGCACTTAAACTACTAATTATCATTCCATTGTTCAGTAGAACATCTTTATTTATCCTCCTAAATATTAGAGAACTTTCTACTCTATTTTGATGGCAAATAATGCAGCTATAAGCATCAGAGGACTTACATCCTTGTGCATATGAGTAATACCAGAGTATGATGGTTCCTCCATGTTGTTAATACTTGGAGTTATCCAATTTGTGCATACTTCACTAATCTGATATGTTCTGTTACTTTGTACAAGCAATTATCTTTCATGTTTTCTTTTTTTGGATTCATTTGTCTTGAAATCTATGAATAGCTTGTTTATATGATTTGATAATTTTTATTTTTTCAACTTGAACATAATTAGGATTTTAATTATTTATATACTCAGTATGCTAATCATTTCTTCAGTTATGTATTTTGAAAATATCATCTCCCAGACGTGGATATCTTTCAATTTAGGACATGTTTATTTCAATATAAAAAAATGATCTAGCTTTTAGTTTGTTTTTTCCCTTTTGAGGCCTTATAGATGATATTTGTGTAGACTACACAGTAAGAACATATTTTTTCATGCCGCTTTGCAATTTCACCTGTCATAAAAAGTTACAATACATTTAGAAAATTTTACATGTACATATGCTTCATGGTTAATTCCTTCAGGACACGTATACTGTCCACCATGACACCAATAACACACTTTTTTTTTTTTTTTTTAAACGGAGTCTCGCTCTGTCACCAGGCTGGAGTGTAGTGGAGCACTCTAGGCTCACTGCAACCTCCGCATCCCATTACTGTAGCTTCGTAATGAATTTACCTATATGGTAAATAACAAATTTAGTTCTTCCTATTTGTTTTGGCCATTGTTGGGCTTTTCTTCCTCCATATGAAGCTTATAGCATTTTTTCTTCAGTTTCATTAGAAAGAAACTGGTGGAAATGTTATTGGAATTGCATGGAGTTACTATGATTTGAGAAAAGTATGTGTTGAATAATATACTTCTATTTGTGAGAAACATATGTTTTTAAAAGTATATGTCCTACTTTTAAGTTCTTTGACAAATTATTGTAATTGACTTTATTAAAAACTAGCATAGGCTAGGTGCTGTGGCTTATACCTGAAATCCCAGCACTTTGGGAGGCCAAGGCAGGTAGATCACTGGAGCCCAGGAGTTTGAGACCAACCTGGGCAACATGGAGAAACCTCATCTCTACAAAAGATACAATAAATAAATAAATAAATAATAAATAAATAAATAAAAGCTGGGTGTGGTGGCACCAGTAGACCTAGTGACTTGGGAGATTGAGGTGGGAGGATCACCAGAACCCAGGAGGCTGATGTTGCAGTGAACCACAATCACATCACTGCATTCCAGCCTGGGCGACAGAGTGAGTCTCTGTCTCAAAATGAAAAACAAACCAATAACAACAAAAATATATTCATTAGATTATTTTCCCCCTTCCTGGTATGCAGCAGAATTTGACAGTATCTTCATTTTTATTATATATTGACATGTTTACTCAGTGATAATAATGCTATTAATTTTGTATCATCTCATGCTCTCTCAAATATTCTATTATAGAATCACATTTTTCATGTTTTTTTAATGAGTTTTGCTGTTTGAGTTTTTCCTTCTAATTATTTCTTTCTTTTTTCTTACTTATACGTTGTTCCATGGTGCAAGACCTCCAATAAAATGCTGTGGACACATAGTAAGAGTGATAACTTTTGCCTGTTTCATAACTTAATTGAACTGCTTCTAAAATTGTACCATTATATATTATTTTGGATAGTTTGTTTGATACCTGTTTTCTATCAAATGAAGGGAATTATCTTCTCTCCTTAATTTCTGGATGCTTTGGTTCAGTTAGATTTATTGGTTGTTAAGTTTTTTTTTTTTTTTTTTTTTTTTTTTTTTTTGCATCTATTGAAATGATCACATCACCTTTTCTTCTCTAATCTGTTAGTATGGTAAGAATTTAACATATGGTTTATCTAATGCTAATGATACCATTATGGCCATTATAGGTTAAACCTAGTTTGTTCATCGGTGTTTTATTCACTTTCATAATTTTGGTGAGAGTGCTGTGATACCAATATTATACCTCACATTGTTGCATTTCTAATCTTAACTTTGATTTATCTATAATTTTCCTTTTTCAGGCTATCTTTGCCTGTTTTTGCTATCACAGCTATGGCAGCCTTATAAAATGAGTTTGGAAGCTCTTTCTCAGTCATCTGGCCTCTTTTAAGTCTTTGGGGCAATTTGTATGATTTCGAGGTAACTTCTTTCAGGGTTTTATAGAACTTTTTAAAACAGATTTTAAACTAGAGAAATTAATCTACAGCTTTAATTTTTACTAGTAGTTTATTAAGGCTTACATTTCATTTTGAGTCAGTTTTAATAATTTTTACTTTTTGAAAATGTCTATTCTATGTAGATTGTAAAGCTTTTTAGATAATTTTGATTTTTAAGCCATTGAATTTATTGTTTTACATTATTTTAATTTCTAGTGTTTGCAGGTTTACATTCTTTATATTTTCTTGATTCACTATGGCAGAGTTTTATCAACAGTACTTGTTTGTTAAAGAATCAGGTTTAAAAAATATTTTCTGTAGACATATATTGATTATGTTCCTCCTCAAATATTTTTTGTGCTTACTCTTTTGTTATTTATCTAACTCTCTGAACTAAATATTTATCATGCATTTCTCAGTCTTTTTGTGAAAATGAATTTTAAAATGGAAAATGTCCTCCAAAGTACTGCCACAGTTGCAGCCTCCACGTTTTGAGATACCATTTGTTAATATTATCCTTAATCAGTATTATGTCTTTTGTATGTTCTGTTATTTGTTTTATAACACATGAATTATTTAAATATATATTTTTTATTTTCCAAAATACGATACTTTTGGTGATTTTTCAAAATATGGATTTAGAATTTTATGGTGTGTGCATGATATATCATCTGTCTTTGTATTTGTTGAGATTTTTTTTGTCCTATGTTCATGATTGAAATTACCTATCTACACTTCAAAATTATATTCATGTTTTTATGTGTGATGTAACAATCTCTCTTTCACTTTGCTAATTATATTTTTATATTCTTTAATTCTTTCCATATCTATATGGATCACTTATTTTAAAACATTTTGGAAAAGGGTTATTATAAATAGAAGATGTTAAAATTCCTAATTATGTTGTGCATTAGTTGGTTTTGGGGGATACATTTGTGAATTTTATTTCATATACTTTGGTCTTATAACAGTATGTGTCACAGGTTTAGGATATTACATCTTATGCATACTTGTTATACTTTCTTTAAATATTATTATTCATTAACTTTCTCTATTCCTAAAGAGCAGTTGCATTTATTTACTTCTTAAAGTATATTTTTATGATATTAATATTGCTATGACAACATTTTTTTCTTTATTATTTGCAATACATCTTTGATGGTAACACTAGGTAATATCATCACATATATCATTTAATTCCCTATTCCTCTTTTTAACAATATCTAATCTGCTGTTTAAGTAATTCATTAAGAATTCAATTTGAATAACTCTTTGTTATTTCAAAAGATATATTTGATCCCTTTTCAGGTATGTGTCACTCTCTTTAATGCCTATTTTTTTCTTTTCTAATACTTCTCTTCCTGTCATGTCATCTTTTTAAGAATCTGATTTCGTTAGACTTTTTTAGTTTTTCTCTTGTCTCAAGTTTTGTGGAGATTAACCTGCTTATTGTTATGCCTGCTCCTTTTCAGTATGGTGGATTATTTCTTTTTGTTAGATATGATTTCCTTTTTCCTTTACTTGTTTCTATTCAGTGTTTGAAGTATTCTCCAAATTGGCTTTGAGTTTGTATCTGTGGCTTATACTAGACTGTCATTGTCTAGGGACTGATGCATATTCATGTGGGCCTGATCATTAAACAGCTCTTCAGTAATATAAAATCAACTTAATAGAAAGCAAGGTGCCAGCGTGAGAACTCAACTTTTTTGGAAAAATACCCTTACCGTCAACCCCCAAGTATCAACATAAGTAGGCTTATAGTCATACTACCTCTCAACTTCATGTTTTGGGCAGCCTAAGTTATCTTGTCACTGAGATTTTAGCATTGCCAAAGATCAGGGCTTTCATCCCATTCATGAGTTTCATTTCCTCCCAATCTATGGAGCAGAGATGTCTGATATTTCCCAAGCCTGTCATCACCTTAGGGCTCAGTTGAGCAATTGCCAACCTCTCCGTTTCCTGATTGTTAGCTGCCTCTTCACTTATAGCCCCTGCAGATTTTGCTGCCAATTTTAGTGCCAGGATTATTTTTAAAGGCTGGATTTAATCCAGAGTGTTTAGCTATTTGTAGGAAGATTTTCATGGTAACCTACTTCTTTATTTTATGGGATCAGAAGTCTCCCCTTCCTCTGTTATTCCTTAATCAAGAGACCCTTAAAATACAGAATTACTTCTTTTTAAATCAATGCACTATATTTGGTCTCATTAAAATAAATGATCCACTTTGTTTGTTAGTTGTTTTGTCTGTTTTTAATGCCAAGTATCCTGTCAAACTCCTATTTTTTGTGTGTGCCTTTTTTATTCCCTTAAGCACCATAGACCATCACAACTACCATGCTCTCTTTCTGGTATTTGCAGCCCTGTATGCTTATCCAACCCTTCTCTACCCACATTCATAGCTAGAATGAAATTTTTTTAACACATCAAATTATTCCTTCCTGCTTAAAACCTTTGATGTCTCTCCAATACCTATAGATAAAGATCTTTAATGAAAGCTTAAGAGATGCTTGACGGCGTCGTCTTGATCTACCTAAAAACTGCACCTTGAGACGGCTTCGCATTTTCTTTCATCTTTTAAGAATGCTGGCTTGTTTTCATCCCTCACTTGACCGGTGCTCTCTCATGTCAAAACTATACTATATGGTAATGTTTTTCAAAGTAGGGCCCTAGAACAGCAGCATCAGCATCATCTGGGCATTTATTAGAAAAGCAAACTCTGGAGTCCCATCCTAGACTTCTGAATCAGACACCCTGTGGGCAGATCTGAGCAGTCCACACTTTCACAAGCCCTCCAGGTGTTTCTGATACATATTAAATTTGGAAAACGACTTCCACATGCTGTTTCTTCTGTTTAAGACACTCCTACTTCTGTACCCTTGGCGTGCTTGCCTGGGCAATCTGTTTCATGCTGTGGGCTTCAGATCAAAAGTCACTTTTTGGTGGGGCAAAATAGTCCCTTAAATGAGGTTGAGTCTACCTGTGATATTCACCTAAGGTGTGTTATGCTTCCTTCATAATTATAGTTACCATGTAGGATGAAATCAAATACTTTTTAATATATACCTTCTACAAGAAATGCAGGCTTCTGAAAGTAGAGGATTTCAGTTGCTTCTTGGCCATATATATTCAATGCTTGTGATATGCCCAGAAGTTATATAATTGGAAAATATTTTTAAGTGCATAAAATGAATGAATGCAGGATTTAAATAATATTTTGCTTGTAGAGGTTGAAATTAGTACTCCCTAGTACTTCTCATTGTATTTTCCAGGTGTCTTTATTTTTCTGAGAGAATATCAAGGAAGTCCGAACTACAGATACTATTTTCTGATTTCACCTATGTTATATGCAAATGTGTTCTGTGATTAGGGACAAATATATATTTATATATAAGATAGAGAGTCTTATATAAATATATATTATCTATAGTCATATAAATGTAGTGTGTATATAGACTTATATTTATATATAAATATATATCATACTCTATATATTCATATGTATATAGTCCTATGTCATTTATTTTAAAGTCAATGATTGATGGGTGAAAATTGTGAACAGATAAGACTTATTGAAATACTTAGATCCAAGTGTAGACTCAATCTTCAGTTTCTTCAATACTCTTTAAAAACTCACTCTATGCAAAATGTTACTAAAATTTTAATAGACTACTACAGTAGTGTTTCTGGGTGAACCTGGAAAGGACAGCTGGTGGTGAGAGTTTGAACTGCCTGATGTGAATTGTCCCAGACATTGATGAACTGCTCTCCTTCCCTCACCCTTCGCTCTCTACCTCTAAGGGCCTCATCCTGCTCTCTGTGCTCTGGAAAATGCTTCATCTCAGAAGATTCTGTTTCCTTTTTTTTTTTTTTTTTTTTTTTTTTGCTTTTGGCTATGCTTTTTCTTTAATATCAAGAATTTATTTTCTTTATTATAAAAAATTTACTGGCTGTTTATTGTTATAGTATATTTTGTAGCGATTTATAACTCTTTCTTTTGAATTTTAATTTATATAACAATATTTCCACACTTTTATTTTATTTACCTATATCTGTATTCATTTTATGCTCCTGTAAATTTACAAACATCACTGTAATTCTTTCAGCCTATTTATTTTTAATGCTTCCAGTTCAAGCATCCTTTAATATACTTTAGTATTAATATTTTCTTTGAATAATTTGATTGATTTTTTTATTACCTTGACTATATTTTTCTGGTTTCAAATTTTCTCTCTGTAGTTTTGCTTATTAATTTTGTAGTTTAATATTTAAATTATCAATCTTATTTTCTTTTTAAATATTTTTATTTTTGAGTATTTTAATTTTCTTTTAACTTTTTGTACCAGAATTTACACTTTAGCATTTTAATTTTGGTCTAATCCATGCACTCTTTCAAAGATGTTGAATGTATTTCTTTAAATTGCATGTATTATTTTTCAGTGATTTATTTTATAATTTCATCAGGAGGCATAACTTTGCAGTTTTATACAAGAAAATCTCATATTACTGACAGCGTAGTTCGACATTTTTTATTTAGCTATATCTACAACTGACCCTTCCCAGCTTCTGTAATAAAAAAGTTATTCATATCATCTATGAATTGATATATTCATATGTTAAACTTTTCATGAAATCACTGTGTGTTAGGGAAGTGTAGGTCTTAGCTATGGCAGTGGAACAATGGACTGGATTTTGGTCCATGAAATAATCATGCAATGTAAATAGAGATATACACATGCATAAAACATGCCATGTGATTGTAAAGGTATGCCTCATGTAGTCTACGAGACCAGATAGGGGTATACGAAAAAGTGGTATGTAAGCAGAATGTTCCTGGTAGAGAATAGCCAATACAAATGTCCCGAGATAGGGACAAGTCGTGTGGCATTGGAAAAGTAGAAAGATCAGTGCAAATAGAGGGTATAGTGTATGGAGGGTACAGATAAAGTTGATCCTAACTCTGGAGTTTTAAACAGAGCCAAAAGTATGAAGTCGCTTGTAGGTCATATTTAATTCTTTAAAAAAATCATTCTTGTTCCCGAGTGGAGCATAGGATAAAAAGATATGAGCACCGAGTAATTATAAAGTTATCTGGTGAAGAGATGAGTATGGCTTGCACCAGGAGACTCGCAGTGGTAGTAGCAATAAGCAGGAGGGCTTGAAAAATGTGTATGAAGTAAAATCAAGAGGATTTAGCAAGTGGTTTCTGATGGGAGTGGAGATTAGCTTCTTGGTTAGATAGGGAACACTGGAGGAGAAGCAAGCTCCAGGCAAAATGTCTTCTATCAGTTTGGAATATGTTTAGTTTAAAATACATGTGACACTAACCGCCCACATAAAAAAGTTAGAAAGATGCTTGGGCTCAGTTGAGGCTGAAGTGAGCTGTGATCATGCCACTGCATGCCAGTCTGAGTGACAGAGTGAGACCCTGTCTGCAAGAAAGAAAAAGAAAGAAAGAAAGAGAGAAAGAAAGAAAGAAAGAAAGAAAGAAAGAAAGGAAGGAAGGAAGGAAGGAAGGAAGGAAGGAAGGAAGGAAGGAAGGAAGGAAGGAAGGAAGGAAGGAAGGAAGAAAAAAGCAAAAGAACGAAAGAAAGAAAGGAAGGAAGGAAGGCAGGAAGGCAAGAAAGAGATCAAATTAACAACCTAACATCACACCTAGAGGAACTAGAAAAACAGGAGCAATCCAACCCCCAAATCTAGCAGAAGAAAATAAATAACCAAAATCAGAGCTAAACTGAATAAAACTGAAAGAGAAAAAAATTAAAAAGATCAAGAAACCAAAAGTTGGTTCTTTGGAAGAATAAATAAGATTGATAGATCACTAGCTAGATTAATAAAGAAGAAGGGAGAGAAGGTCCAAATAAATACATTCAGAAATGACACAGCTGAAATTACCACCAACCCCACAGAAATCCAAAAAAACTCTCAGAGAATATTAGGAACACCTCTATGCACACAAACTTGAAAGCTTAGAAGAAATGAATAAATTCCTGGAAACATACAACCTCTTACGATTGAAACAAGAAGAAAAGGAACCCAGAACAGACCAAAAGCGAGTTCCAAAACTGAGTCAGTAATAAAAAGCCTGCCAACCAGAGAAAGCCCTGGACCAGATTCACAGTAAAATTCTACAAGACATATAAAGGATAACGGGTACCAATCCTGCTGAAACTATTCCAAAAAATTCAGGAGGAGGGAATCCATTCTAACTCATTCTATGAAGCCAGAATTCTTCTGATATCAAAACTGGCAGAGACACAACAAAAATGAAAACTTCAGACCAATATCCCTGATGAACATAGATGCAAAAATCCTCAACAAAATCAATCAGATATCACATTATAAAGTGAATCCACCATGATTAAGTAGGTTTTATCCCTGGGATTCAAGGGTGGTTCAGCACATGCAAATCAATTAATATGATTCACCTCATAAGTAGAACTAAAAACAAAAACCACATGATCATCTCAAGAGATACAGAAAGGGTTTTGATAAAATTCAATGTCCCTTCATGTTAAAACTGGGCATGGAAGGAACATACCTCAAAATAATGAGAGCCATTTATTACAAACCCACAGACAATACCATACTTAACTGGGAAAAGCTGGAGATATTCCTCTTGAGAACTGGAACAACAAGATGAGTATGCCCATTCTCACTACTCCTATTCAACAAAGCACTGGAAGTCTTAGCCAGAGAAATCAAGGAAGAGAAAGAAAGAAAAGACATCCAAATAGGAAGAAAATAATTCAACTACCTCTCTTCACAGAAAATATGATTTTATGCCTAGAAAATCCCATAGGTTCTGCCCCAAAGCTCCTGGATCTGATAAACAACTTTAGCAATGTTTCAAGATACAAAATCAATGATGTACAAAAATGAGCAGCATTTCTGTACGTAGTGAGGCTGTGGAGAAAAGGAACACTTACACACTGCTGGTGGGAATGTATAATTCCTCAGCTACTGTGGAAAGCAGGAGTTTTTGGAGATATCTCAAATAACTTAAAACAGAACTACTGCTGGACCCAATAATCCTATTACTGGGTATAAACCCAAAGGAGTAGAAATTATTCTACAGAAAAGCTAGATGCACACATATGCTTTTTGGAGCACTATTCACAATAGCAAAAAAAAAAAAAAAATGGAATCAGCATAAACGCCCATCAATGGTAAGCTAGATAAAGAAAATGTGGTACGTGTATACCCGGGAATACTACATAACCATAAAAAGAATGAGATCATATCCTTTGCAGAAACATGGGTGGAGTTGGAGGCCACTATTCTAAGTGAATTAATGCTGGCACAGAAAAGCAAATACCATATGTTCTCATTTAGAAGCTGGAGCTAAACATTGACTATATATGGCCGCAAAGAAGAAAACAATAGACACCGGGGTCTATTTGATGATGGAGGGTGGGAGGAGGGTGAGGATTGATAAAACTACCTATTGGGTACAGGGCTTATTACCTGGGTGACACAATAATCTGTACACCAAACCCCCATGACACACAATGTACCCATTTACCCATGTAACAAACCTGCACATGTACCCCTGAACTGAAAATAAATATTAGAAAGAAAAAAAATGATTAAGTGTGTGACATATGTCAGTTTTTTATTATACCATTGCGTATCTATGAGATGAGAAAAGAGTTTGTAAATAGAGAGATAAATGTTGCTATCAACAGTGTATTGTTGGTATTGGAAGCTATGAAAGTTGGGAGCAAAGATTATGCAATAGGTGGCACAGGATGAATGGAAGAGCAGCGACCAGTGAAGGGCACTGATAAGCACCAGCCAAATGATAGTAGAAAATCCATGAAAGTGTGGATTTTCACCAATGCCAAAATAAAATATTTGAAAGTCAGAGGACTCATCAAGCGTGTTGGCAGCTGCTGAGAAACTCAGCAAAATTAATGACTAATGTTGAAGCAGCAAAGACATTTTTGACTTTTGACGATTGTTTCAATGCTATTGGCTTTGAGTTGACGAATGAATGTGAAGTCAGATAAGAAGGAAAAAAAAAAAAAAAAACAGAGCTAGAATCTGGAAGAGGAATGTGGAATCCCAAGATAATTTCTTTGTAGATGGGTACCTAGTTTGCATAGTCCAGTTATTTTGGGACCACAGGAAAAGTATTGAAATGTTGTTTCTTTGTGGCCCTTCTTTTTAAATAAGCAGTTGCATATTTTAATATCCATATTTTTCCATATACACAATCATTGGCATTTTGGAAAATCACAGAAAAAATACCTCGCATTCCACATATGAAATGATTTTCTGAATGTCACACTGGGAACGGTAGAAACTCTTAGGATGATACAAAAGTAATTGTGATTTTTGTCATTAAAAGTCATGGCAAAACCGCAATTACTTTTTCACCAACCTAAGATGTTAAGGGCATGTCAAGTGGATGAGTTCACTGAGCACCCAGACACACACCTATCAGTGTTATGAGGACCTAACAACTTCCAAGTAAATGACAGCAGGTTTCTACACAGCAGCCAATATGTAACTCAATTTCATAATTAATCTCCATTAAAACGTTTCACTACATTTGACCTTAGTCACCTCTTCTCTATTTATGTTACCACTTTACCCAATCTCTGTGTCATACGTATTACAGAACTTAAATTTATACAGTAAATAACAGGAAACTCATCACATGCACACGTATTTACCTTAGCTCTTAATGGTGCTCTTGTCCCTCCCATAATAGAATAACCAAGAGTTTTATGTCCCCTATTTTACAGTCACCACATTCTGTTCTTCCCTGCTTTCTTTTCCGAATTATCCTTTACCATCAAATCAAAATGGCATTAGTAAATAAAATACAGACCCTAAAGAACAAGAGTCAATTATATGTGCTCTATTACATATTTTTATTTGCAAATCAGTTTATATTAAGTTATACACATTAATATTCTATTTTATATTGTAATAATTTTATATGCTCATAGTGATGTTACTCATAAAAAACTCATAAGAATTACCTGCATCCTCTTAAGTTATCTTACTTAGGCCTTGGCTATATTTAATCATTTTTTGGTATACACACACACACACACACACACACACACACACACATATGTGTATATATGGAGAGAGAAACTATCAACAGAGTAAACAGACAACTTACAGAATGGTAGGTTGTGTGTTTATGAGTATATACACACGATATATATGTATGTACTATTTTTGGAAGAATAGTTTGAAACTTTATATAAATCACAGAACTATTTTTTAATGGCCATGCCCTATAATTAACTCTGTAGAGCATGTCTGAATTACATTCTCTCATTTGAATTTTGCAAGGAGAGTATGTAATTTCTATAGTACTTGTGGCACAATAATATTTGCCACCTCAAGATGTCTACGTCCTAACCTGTGGGTCCTTTATTACCTTCTGTAGCAACAGAGGCTTTACAGGTGTGATTAAGATAAGGCTCTCGTGACGAGAAGGTTATGCTGGCTTAGACAGGTGAACTAAATGTAATCACAAGGATTCTCACAAGAGGGAAGGAGGCAAGGAGAGAGAAAATAAACACAGCAAAGGAAGTGAAGGTCAGAGTTGGAGAGCAATGTGTAGATGGTCCTCTGCTTGTCTTGAAGGGGCAGGAGCCAGGAGCCAAAAATGCCTTTTCAGATACTGGGAAAGACGAGGAAAATCTCTCCCAGAGGCTGCAGAAAGGTCACAGCCCTCAGGACAGATTTGTTTCAACCTGATTAAACCCATTTCATTCTTCTGACCTCCAGAACTAAAAGAATGAATTTGTGTTCAGCCAATACGTATATGGTGATTTGTTTTAGCAGCAATAGGCATCTAATACAGTATTTTATAATTACCTAGTGTTTATAATGCAAATTTTCAACCATACCTTGTTAGTGATTTCAGTATGGCTTTACGTAGCTGGGCTATTCACATTCAAACAGTGACAAGCATGGGGCTGTAGGAGAGAAAGAAAAGCCAGGCAACCCTGCTATAAATGTGAGATCACTTGCAAGGACTCCGAAGGTCAGGAGAGCAGGCAGAACTAAATCCCTGCCTCCCTCATGACTGAATACCTTAGAAATTTCACCTTCTGACTGAGTTGGAGGACGATGTGCATGGCCGCAGAGCAGCCTGGCCACTGGCATCTCAGGCTGGGGCCTCATTCCCTAAACAACTGATGAGAATCACCTGCACCCTCCTAATAGACTAGACCCATGAAGTAACTGAAAGGACTAATCAAGAGATGTACGTGATATGTGTTTCTGTCAATATTTTCATTCCTATAATATGCATGCCAGCTTCATGTGTCTTACAAAATACAGAGCATACTCGTCTTTTCTCTCCAGTGTAAACCATCTATCGATTCTGAAGCAATTCAGAAATAGATCCAAAAATCTCTCTATGGATGTGGAACAAATTTAGGATGTTTACGTTTCTGGCATTTAGCTGATAGTACATAATAAAAATGAGGAAAGATTTTTTTAAATACCCTGGGAAAAATAGGAATCTTGGAGAATCCAAATTTGAATTACTGTTTAACCAATCAGCAGCGTGTGCTTTATTATCTTTGTGCTCAAAATTTGAATAAACATACTTGTACAACAGAAATTTTTCCAAACGCTGCCCCACATAACAATGTATTTTCAGGTTAACTAGAGAGCTGAAATGATGACATTCTATTGTCCCATGAAAATATTAAAATCCCCCTATTCGTGTGTGTCACAGCTCTTTATAAAAGTATGAGAGAATAAATGCAAATAAATCTCACTTACCTGGCTCAAATTAACACTTGAAAAATATGTGAGTCATGCCAGGAGGGCTGTGCATAAAACACACAAAGAAAAAAGAATTATTCCCAGTGGTAATCATGAAGTCGTTGGGCTTGATGGTTGGTTTCTTTTTCTTTTCTTTCTTTCTTTCCTTTCTTTCTTTTTTTTTTTTTTTTTTTTTTTGCAGCTGTGTGCAAATTATTATGTATCAATGGCCGTGGGGAAACTGTCAACATCTGGAGTTTTTATTAAACAAATACCAACAGCTATCATTTGATGGCTCTTTCCCAAAGCAGAGATTAAATAATAGTCTAACAGACACCTGCTGCACGAAATTCATCACAGCAGCCTGTCCTCTCCAACAAGCATAAAGTGATATCTTCCCTGCCTCCACCAGCACACAAAACTTGTCATTGTGAGCACAAGTGTGTGTGTGAGCGATTAAAACTGGAAATAGAAGAAAAGAATACTGATTAGTGGTGAACACACATTCTTCCTTATTTAAATGGGAATGTTTCTAAAAATTGAAAATGTCATTGTATCATAACATGGTCATGTATTTTTCTGTGAATTTTAAACTCTGCATTTTCTTTTATGACAACATTAACATGCTTTTAAGGATTATTCATACGTCATAAGAGCAGGCGGGGATCACAATGATTTTCAGAGATAGAAATTGTGGGAAACCATTAAAACAAGAGCTGTCAAACCTGGAGTAAGACAACACTTATTTGTTATTTGCATACATGTTTTCAGTAAGTTTGAGAGTTATATGTCTTAAAAATCAGACTATTGGACTAAATTTCAACTGACACTTGGCCAATTTAATGCGTTGGTCATATTAGATAGAAACGGCTTTAAGATACCATGTGGCAACACTTTTCCCAAAGACAGTGGGCCTCCCCATGTTGAAGGAAGTGCAAGTATAACAGGTGTTGTTAATGAGCACTGTTTGAAATTATTTATATCTGTGCTACAAAAAATGTGGTCCTGAAACCAGCAACATCAAGATTGCCTGGGGACTGGTTAGGAATATAAATTCCTGGACTCCGCAATTAGACCTAGTGGATCCATTTTTGGAAGTGGGGCCAAATATCAGTGTTTTATCAAGTTTTTTCGAAGATTTGTACGCAAACTAAATGAGAGAGCCATTAAACCTTCCTCATAAAAAAAGTTATTCTTCTGTTTTATGTTGTACAGTTTTTCCGACATGCATGACTATCTAGCACCTTTTCCAAATTTGATTTTAATTGGAGGTGATAATATGCAGGAAGAATAGCCACTTTAGTTGAGATGGAGTAAACTTGCTTGGAGTGAGAAAGTTTTCGCAGCTGAGGAGAAGGTTTCATGGGGATATAGCGTTTGAAAGTGCTTTCCAGGTTATAAACCTAAATATAGCAGAGGAAGTAATTCTTAAAGAGATAGATTAGTATTACTCTGACTACCATGGCATAGACTTTTTGTTCTTAAGATATTACAAAGAATATTTACACAATAGTAAGTGCATCACTTAGGTGTGTTTTCAAATAAAGTTAGTGAATTAAATGTGGCTTCAAATTAAAGTTTATTAATTTCACATAATAAAAATGTATTGCCAGGAAAGTTGCAGAAAATAAATACTAGCAATGTTAGTACTTTGCAGTTCTCTTGCTTTACTTCCATGGTTGCAATATACAGTAGTCCCCCATTATACATTCCAAGGCCTCCAGTGAATGCCTGAAACCACACGTAATAGCAAACTCTCAATATACAGGACTATGTTTTTTCTATATATGCATAGCTATTATAAAGTTTAACTTAAAAATTAGGCACAATAAGAGATTAACAACAATAACATGCTAAAATAGGACAATTATTATAATATGCCAGCATCACTACTCTTGTGCTTTGGGGCCATTCTTAAATAAAATAAGTGTTACTTGAACACAGGCTTTGTGATACAACAACAGTTGATCTGATAACCGAGACAGCTAAGTGACTCACCTGTGGGAAGCCTAGACAGCATAGAACCACTGGGCCAATGCATAATTCTTCTTCCAGGGAGGTTGGAGCGGAAGTGTGGAAGAGTTCATCACACTACATAGAATGGCTCACAATTAAAAACTCAAGAGTTGTTTATTTCTGGAATTTCCCATTTAATATTTTCAGACCATGAGTGACTATGGAACATTAAAACCATGGATAGTGAAACCACGGATAAGTGGTTGTATCACTTGATACAACATGACTGTATCATCAACTCCATGTTCAGGAAAACTGAAAAAGGAAATGAGATGTAGGTGTCTCTTTAATCAGAAAGGCAAATCCATTTTTAAAACCTTACAACAGGCCTTGAATTAGGGTCTACTGTCACACAAAGGCAATTGTAATGAGGGGTGGTGACAGAGATGGGAGTGGGAATCAATTTGAGGTCAGCCCACTAAAAACATCTGTCTAGAGCTGCCACAAACAATGTTTACAAAACCCAGATCACTTTTGGATCAATGCTTTTATAATCAATAGATGACATTTATTTAGTGATTCATGTCAATTACCAACATCTCCTGGAAACAAGCCAGTTGAATTAACTCTACTAAAGTGTTTGAGAATGAACATCTTTCTATAGGCTTTCTGCTTTTGATGATTCCAGTAATGGGTTTAATGCATGTGACAGAAAGAACTTAAGCAGTCATTTTCCCAAACCCCTATCGCCAAGAAAATTTACTAATATAAAACAGATGTTCATATTTACCTAGGGAGATGGACGGCATGGTTTTTCTCAGTGACCTATCCTAGCATCTCTGTGGATGCGACCTAAAGGATGCTAGCTCAGGACATGGGACTTTGTCAAGCATGGCTTTTTCAGCAGCAGGGAGCTGAACTCAATGAACTTTCAAGGTCTCTTCTAAGGATATTATCAGATTGGCCCTCCTGTGTAGTCTCAGGACTTGTTTATATCCACATGAGGTCAATACTGTCTCCCTCCTATTAATTTTCCTGCCATCTGTGCTGCCAGATGTAGTGAGAACAGGGAAGGCACTCCACCCTTGGGAAGAAAAGGCAGCTCCTCCCAACTGCTCTGCCTCTGCCTCAGAATTGATTCTTCCCTTTGTTCCAAGATATCTGTGCTCTCATTTGCCAGCACTAAAGGTCTGTGTACAAAATGAGGTTGAAAATAGCCATTCATTGAGTGCAGAAACGATTTATGGCAAATGGATTAATATCACATTTATTTATTGATTTGTGCTATTTATAAAATACTTCGGAACTTATTTGCTAGCTAGATTACAGCTTGGTGTTGCTGAGTGATTGACCAAAGATAACTGAGGTAAGATTCACTCAGAGAAGGAATTAAAAGGAATATAAGTTAAAGAAAGTCGAGTCCTGAGATCATTCTATGACAGGGAGAGAGAAGATATCCTAGAAGTTTCTACTTCTATTCCTAGCACAAATTTGCAAATTATTCCAAGAATGAGAGATATACCAAAGCAGGCAAGTTATGTACCGAGGGCATAAAAGCTACCTCCACCTTTACTATTTCTGGCTGTGCATGTTTTTCTTATTCTTTTTTTACCCTTGATATTCTAGAACTGAGAGTCATGTGAAGGTTTGGGGAAATGTATTCTTCATACTTAAGTCACCCTTTTGCAGACTGTGAGAGCTAGAAAATACTTCCAAGGTCACCCATCTCACTCATTTCATGTTACAGATACAATTAAGGTTTGCAGAGATGAGGTGATATTCTCCTACACTTTATCATGCAGTTTTGTAAGGTGAATTGTGCATTCTCATAAGGACCATTTTCATAATGTTTGGTATATTAACATTTTTAGATAATTACTTTTTACACACCCATTAATTTTATCAACCAAATTAAACTTTGTATTTATTGAGTGGCAAAATCAATGATCTTTATGCTATATGCATACTGGCATCTTTTAGGACTAAATCTAAATTAAGATTAAACATTCCTGATGCTCTCCTGATGTTCGTGAAGACTAGATGCTTGACTCGATTGAATAGAGACTGATAATAACGTAGTAATAATAACAGATGATAAGTTTAGTCTGTACAAGCTCTGTTTTTTACTGTGTGTGTGTGTGTGTGTGTGTGTGGCTTTTTTGTTTGTGTTTGTTGTTGTTTTTAATTTATATTTTAACTTGGGGAAGTCACCTAACTTACCAGGACTCTCATTACCATAAATTGAAATCATTAGTCAACAAATGAATCCATTGAGTCCCTAAGCTTCATCCTTTGTGATAGAAAATAACATATTTTAGTTTTAATAAATTTTAAATGTAGTTCAAATAAATTATTCAAAGGCTATTCTGGAAAGAAGTAAAGAGAAATCTGTCAGCAGAGACAAGTTCAACCTGGGCTCCAGATTTCTGACCACAAACCCGAAATCATAGGGGGCTCGAGCGCAAAGATCAGGAGGAATATTTTGGGAAGTCCAGTCAGCTGAAAGGAAACGACAAACTTATCATCTCCCATTTGGGATCTGGCCACCCACTCCTATTCGGTCAGATGGCATCAATTTCAACACATGATTTCTCTGTGCTTAACTACCCCTGTGGCTTTGCAACTTCTGACAGTTTTAGTTAAACTAACTTAAAACTTAATTTCCAGATCCCTTGGGAAATTGGAACTGAAGTGTAAAAATGTTTGCAGGATTCGATTATTCACAATATTTCAACTATAAATGTTTTTGGATACAATTAATAAGGAGAACTGGTCTTGATTTTCGTATTTTATATATAATATAAAAATTATATTTGTTTTTTAGTGGAAGCATGAGTATACACTGCTTTTAAGTTCATTATATTCACCCTGTGCTTCCATAAACTAAAAGGCAGTTATGTCTATGGTAGTTTGTCATATATATAGTTCTACGTTATGCTGATTTTAAATTTTATACTAACTGAGCTTTTACAACCAAGTGAGCAATGGAAACAGTAAGATAGAATTTGCTAAGAAACCTCAGGAAAAGCACCTCTCAGGAGCAAAATCAAACAAGAAATAAAGTATACATTGGGTTCACTGGGGGGAAGTTTCAGGGGAAGACATTCTTTATGCTTTTGTGAGTACTCTTCAGTGTTAGGAGCCTGCAGTAATGGGGACTATGCAACTTCATTAAACTTCTGAAGTAACTTGGCACTGCTCTCCTGAGGAACACAGTGGCCAGCATCAGTGGGCACTAGGATAGGGGCGTTAACAGACAGCTCACCTGAATGGTCACTCATACAAAGATTCCACCAAAACCTAAGACATTTCCTTTCCAAGAAATCAGGACACAGGTGGAACCCAAATCCTTCAAGCAAACAAGAATCTCTAAAAGAAAATTAACTTGAAATGATCAGTCCTCCTTTTTTTTGTTTTTCCCCCTGCTTGAGCCTATTTATTTAAAATTTCGAGACATTATTTTATCTGTTAAGGATTTTTTAAAAATTGAAGCATAACTTACATACCATAACATCCACCCTTTTTGGTTTATAGTTCTTGAGTTTTGACAATGGTATACATTCACAGAATGACTACCACACTAAAATATAGAACCTCCATGTAACCCCCAAACTCCCATGTGCCGCTCCTTTTAGCCAGCCCGTTCCTTCATCAAGCAACCACTGATCTGTTTTAGTGCCTGTAATTTTACTTCTCCTGGCTTGTTTCACTCAGCATGCCTTTGAGATTGGTCCATTTTGTTGAGTGTATCAATGGAAAAATGCTTAACATCACTAATCATTAGAGAAATGCAAATCAAAACCGCAATGAGACACCATCTCACACCAGCCAGAATGGCTATTATTAAAAAGACAAAAAATAACAGATGCTGGCAGGGTTGTGGAGAAAAGGGAGTGCTTATGCACTGCCGGTGGGAATATAAACTATGAGTAGTTCAGTCATTGTGGAAGCAGTTTGGTGATTTCTCAAAGAACTTAAAGCAGAATTTCCATTTGATTCAGCACTCCCATTATTGGGTATAGACCCAAAGGAATATAAATAATTCTACCATAAAGACACAGGAATGTACATGTTCATCACAGCACTATTCACAATAGCAAATACATGGAATCAACCTAAATGTCCATCAATGGTAGACTGAATAAAGAAAATGTGGTACATATATACCTTGGAATACTATGCAGCTATTAAAAGGAATGAGATCATGTTCTTTGAAGCAACATGGATGGAGCTAGAGGCCATTATCCTAAGAAAACTAATGCAGACACAAGAGACCAAACACCACATGTTCTCGCTTGTAAGTGGAAGCTAAACATTGAATATATGTGAACACAAAGAAGGGAACAACAGGCACCGGGGCCTACTTGAGGGTGAAGTGTGGGCGGAGGGTGAGGCTGGAAAAACTACCTGTTCAGGACTATGCTTCTGACCTCGCTGACAAAATAATTTGCACAGCAACCATTGACATGCAATTTACCTATCTAGCAAACCTGTTCATGTGCCCCTAAACCTAAAATAAAAGTTAAAAAAAATAAAAACAAAAATAAATAAAAAGAACGGGAGCACACATCCAGATAATGGAATACTACTCAGCAATAACAGACCAGTCCTCTTTTTGTTCCTGGTTTCCAATTTCTTCAGCCTTTTCTGAGTCCTAAGCCCAACCCCTCTGTTGAGCTCATGTGAGTGTATTCATTTTTAGAGGAAATGATGACTGATTCATGAATTGCTAAGAAGAGTCTATTTGATTTTTACAACTTAATTTGTTAAAATTGTGTCCTTTGACAGCCAAATTGCCTCTTGGACTATTTTTATTTTTCCTGGACATTTGCAGCTAAATCTTGGAAGGAGATGAAACATGAAGTTACCTCCGTTTACCTTTAATATTTCCATTGCCTTTAGACTTAAAATTTTTTACCTTCTAAGAAAAATACAACTATAGCAATCTCTTTGGTAATTCCTTAGTAGTAATTCTTTTCAGGTTTCTAAGAAAGAAACACCTGTAGAATCTTCGTGTTTTCTTGTAGCAGGAATCACCTTCATTAATTTTCTATGGATTTAGCAGAGCCCTGAGGGGATTTTGACAAAGAATCATGGGTAGAAGAGAGACTCCAAGGACAGGTAGAAAATTACCAAAGATGAATGACCAGGTTGATATTTTTATCCTGGCCCCTGAGATACAATAAAAAGAGCACTGGCTCTGAAGTCATGGAACCTACTTTTACATCCCAGCTCTGCCAGTTATTATATGACCTGGGGCAGTGAGCTGGGTTTTATGAGCCTCAGTTTTTCTTCTACAATAAAGTAGAATGAAGATAACCTCGTTTCCTCAGGATGTACATGATAACTAATAGGGGACATAGAAACACTTAACCAGCCAATGCTAACCGTTCAGGAAGCATTCGTAAAAATTAACTGCATGTGGGCCGGGCGTGGTGGCTCAAGCCTGTAATCCCAGCACTTTGGGAGGCCGAGAGGGGCGGATCACGAGGTCAGGAGATCGAGACCATCCTGGCTAACACGGTGAAACCCCGTCTTTACTAAAAAAAATACAAAAAATTAGCCGGGCTTGGTGGCGGGTGCCTGTAGTCCCAGCTACTCGGGAGGCTGAGGCAGGAGAATCGCATGAACCCGGGAGACGGAGCTTGCAATGAGCCCAGATCGCGCCACTACACCCCAGCCTGGGTGACAGAGCGAGACTGTGTCTCAAAAAAAAAAAAAAAAAAAAAAAAAAATTTAACTGCATGTGAATGTACATATTAATTTAAACATTCTTGAGTATTTCTCTGAGGATTAAGTTCACTTTTAATTTGTCTAATGCTGTCTTTGATATGCACCTAAAAATTATATTCTATAATTTATGCAAGCTCCAACTTGGGATTCATTCTATCTACTCATTATGCTTCCCTTTCCAAAGTCCTTTAGACTAAAGGGTATTCTGGGAAAACAAATAGTAGTAGAAGTTCATCAGGCATATATGGTCATTGAAATGAAGGCCCTCCCAAAAAAAACACTTCCTAAGGAAGAGGCCATTTGTTATCACGTTACTGAATTTCAGGATCAGTACTGGAAGAAAACGAAGTTCATTCTGCTTCTTGTATAAGATTTTCATACCTAATTGAGATGTTGATAACTAGGCTCTACACATAATTTTTCTTTCCTGAGTCTTTTTATTCATTATAGAACAATTTACTTCCAGTTACCACTGGATTTTTATTAGAAATAATTATATAAAATAGTGTGGGGTTGAGAAATTGAGGTATCTCTATAATTTACAACAAGCTACTTGGCTCCAAAAGTAACTTAGACAAACCATTGTAGTGTACAAGTTTGAATAAAAATCAGACATATTAACAGAAGAGAGAGATTTTTAAGAAGATCAATTACATACATTGGAAGTATGCCCTTTAAATTTAATATAGCAAATAATTGGGATAGATTTCAGACTAAATGTGATTACCACAGTCAAAAAATAGTGAATTACAAAATAGAAATAAAGGACTTATACAAAATATTATACTCAGTTAAATAAATCAAGAGTAATAAAAAGTAAAATTAATGTTAAAAACTGGGTCTATGCAAAATGTAGCATACAGAGTCAAAAATATAAATATTAAGAAACATTAGAATAGTAAGAGAATTTAATTTTTGTTTAGTAGAATACAAATCCAACTCTAGCAATCTCTTTGATAATACCTTAGTAGTAATTCTTTGCAGGTTTCCAAGAAAGAGACACCTTTAGAATCTTTGCATTTAGAATCTTTGTGTTTTCTTATAGCAGGAATCACCTTCATTAATTTTCTGCAGATTTAGCAGACCCCTGAGGAGAGTATGACAAAGAACCGTGGGTAAAAGAGAGACTCCAAAGATAGGTAGAAAGTTACCAAAGATGAAAAAACAAGCTTATATTTTTATCCCGGTCCCTGAGATATAATAAAATGAGCACTGGGTCTGAAGTCATGGAACTTACTTTTACATCCCAGTTATTTAGTAGAATAAAAATTAAATTCTCAAAATATATCTAATCATAATTACAAAAGAAGTCAAAAATGAAAACAAATATGTTACAGAGAAACTATAAAAGATACACATGATAATTTCCCAGAATATAAAAAAGAGTAGAGTTTTTTTCACCTCAAGTGGCTGTGAATACCACAAAAGATGAAAAAAAATTAGGTAGGTTGTAGGAATATTAAATATTTAGTACTAATATAAATTAAAAAAATTTTTTACAAGAAACATATATATGAAGAAAATTAGATAAACAGAAACAATAAATAGCCTAAAGTCAATAGCAACGTTATTGGCAATAGCCAGGAGATGGAAATAAACTAAATACACAGAAAAAAATTCTGTTATATGCTACAACGTGATGAACCTTGAGGATATTATGCTAAGTAAAACAAAGCAGTTACAAAAAATCAAAAAACTGTTTGCATATATATGAGATATCTAAAGTAGTCAAATGAACACAAACAAAAAATAGATATGTGGTTATCAAGAGATGTGGGGAGGAAGCAAAGGGGAGGGTCTTAGTGGCTATAGAATTTCAGATTTGTGAGATGAAAAAGTTCTGAAGATCTGTTTATCAATGTGTATATATATTTAATTTAATAAATTAATTAAATTATTTTTCATTAGCAGTTGAGCTCCAAAAATCTGTATTAAATGATTTTATAGTTAATTTAATGTAATAAATATTAATATTTTAACAAATTAATTTAATATATAAATATGTATTTAACGCTACTGAATTGTAGTGTTAATATAACTTAAATAGATATATTTAATACTACTAAATATATATATTTAATATATATTTAACACTGCTGAATATATATATTTAATACTTGTATTTTTAACACTACTGAATTGTAGTGTTAATATAACTTAAAAGGGTTATATTGTAAATTTCATTATGTGTGTTTTTTTACCAAAATTAAAAAAAAACTTAAAGGCAATGATTAACAACTTCAAAGTAATCAGAGAAAATAATTGTCAACTGGTAATATTATACTCCGCTAAATAAATCAAGAGTAATAAACAATAAAATCATCTTGCAATAGCAGTTGAGCTCCAAAAATCTGTATTAAACGGATTGTTTAAGAAACTATCTATTTAAACATGGAAAAAATCATGTTAATGTTAAAAACTGGGTTGAAACAACACTAACACTGCAAATAAATTAATATATAACATATCACATATATTTCTTTTAAAATATGGGGGAATAGTCAAAATACTAATGTGATAAAAGAACCTGTATTGAAACTAAGCATATTGCAGACTGAGTGGTAAAAGTTTAGAAGCCTTTTAATTGAAGTGTTTTGGTATTGTTGAAATGAGTTTTCTCTTTGTCATCATTTTTATTCAACATCCACCTAGAAATTTTAACCAAAAGTGCAAAATGCCAGGAAAGAAGCACACAACCAATGATAGCAACAAAACTTAAAAATGCTAGAGAAAAGAAAACATGCCTCATTAACAGAAAATATGATTACATTAACTTAGGTATTAGACAATGCATTGGAAGATTGTCTAAAACAAGATTGATTTCACTTTTTCATCAATACACAGACATGTGCATGTGCACACACACACTGATAGAAAATGTAATAAGAAAGTAAAGGATCCATCTTCTCAGTATTCAAACCTGTAAGATACTGTATTAACCAATATGTGAGACCATTTATGGAATTAATATAAAATATTACCAAATACAGAAGATATAAAAATGGGAAATATAATATGCTTAGGGATATTGTAAAATGTCACTATTTCTGAAACTAATCCATATATTCAGCGTTTTGAACCCCCATATAATTTTTTAAAATTAAATTTGGGAAGTTGACCTACAATTTTATGAAAGGCTAATGAACTGAAAATAACCTGGATATACTTGAAAACAAATAATAATGTGTATGTCAAGAAAGTGTGGTACCAACAGAGAATAAACTGGACCAATGCAACAGGAAAGAGAACTTAAACAGATTCTTACATATAAAGACCTGATAAATAACCCTGATGACACTGCAGATTAGTGCGGAAAGGCAGTACTATTTAAGATCTAGTGAAGAAAAATTGTTTCTTCTTATCTCACCATTAAAAACATATTAATTCAAGGAAGGTAATTGATAAAACTTCTAAAAAATAATACAAAAATATTCTAATGACTTCACAGTAAAATAAAATAGGCTACAGCAGAAACGATTAAACATACGATCAATAGATGTGACATTAAAACTTAAAGCTTTATTTAATAAAATATGTCATATATATGTTCAAAAGAGAATACCCCCAAAGTGATGTTTGCATTACATTGAATCAACCAGTAATTTGTATTCAAAATTTTGAAAGTCAGTAAAGTAAGGCAAATATACAAATAATCAAGCAACCCCACAGAGAAAGCATCAGGGTATTTATGCACAGGTAATTCAGAAACGAGGGAATGGTATGGCAAAACAAATATTTCAAAAATGACAAAACTGAAACATATTAAGTCAAATGAGAATTAAAATTAAAATTAGATAGTATTCCAGACAAATGAGATTGAGAAAAAGGTAGCATTCTGGCAACACCCAGATTAGGTGAGGATGTTGGGGGAGGGAACTTTCCAAGCCACATAAATTTCCATCACAATTAAAAGAGGTAAACCAACGGATTGGAAGACAAAGGCAAATAGACGTGCATCAGTGACATGATGAGTTTAGGGACGGGTGCACCCGTTTTAATGGGTGCACATTTTAAAATATCTCATGAAAAGAGCAAGATGCACCATGATATGTAGTATATATTTACATCAAATGTGAACTCTTTAATTTTTAGAAACGCCAGTTTAACAACACAGTTAAAAGATAAAAAATTAAAAATAGTGGTCATCTTTGGGGAGAAAAGAAATAGGAAAGAGATTGGGAGAGGAAACAAAAGGAAGGTTCAACTATATCTGATTTTTTGTTTGTTTGTTTTGTTTTTTGTTGTTGTTTGTTTGTTTGTTTTTGAGGCGAAGTCTCACTCTGTCGCCCAGGCTGGAGTGCAGTGCTGTGGAGTGATCTTGGCTCACTGCAAGCTCTGCCTCCCGGGTTCACACCATTCTCCTGCCTCAGCCTCCTGAGTAGCTGGGAGGTGTCTGCCCCCACGCCCAGCTAATTGTTTTGTATTTTTAGTAAAGATGGGGTTTCATTGTGTTAGCCAGGAAGGTCTCAATCTCCTGACCTCTTGATCCTCCCGCCTCAGCCTCCCAAAGTTCTGGGATTACAGGCGTGAGCCACCGAGCCCGGCCTCTGCTTTGTTTTATGTCATCGAAAATATCCTCGTGCAAATATGGCTAAATTACAATTTTTAAAGAAGAGGTGAGAATATGAGTATTTATATAGCTTTTAAAAATCTTTTTTCTTTAATTTTGAAACATTTTACCTTAATGATATGTTAAAATTAAAAAATATATATATGTTAGGGAGGAAATCCTAGAGCACACCTTAAAAAACAAGTTAGAAGATATTTTTAATTTTTCAGTATTAGGTTGAGCCTCTTGCTAGGCCGCGAAAGCTGGACCTATACTTTTTCAATTATAGATTTTGCTGATCTCAGCAATATTTCAGGAGTCAACACTTCACAGTTTTCAAACTGTTTCAGAATAGTGTTTTACTTTTCAGTTTTACAAAGACATGCACATTTTGAAGTACAAGTTTCTGTATTGATATTATTCAACATGGCACTGTGCCCCAGTTAAGAAACATGGACATCAAGATAATATGGAGTCCTCTGGTGAGTCTGCAAGCACACCTACATACAAGATTCTCAGAGTGTTGTATTTTTATTTCAGCAATCCACCTTCTCTCAAATCTCCCATAAATTCAAGAAGCACTGGGACATTCCTTTACAACATCTGGTTCTTAGTGTCAGGTTATGGTGTGAAGCAACACTCAGAGGTTTGGAAAGGAGACTAAATACAAATGGTCCCCTCATTGGTGTATTTTCAATGCAAATGAATCGGACCAGGACATAACCCCAGGGTCTCTATGACATCAATAGAAGATATATATATATATATATATATATGTGATAAAACAGTCCAAAGTAACGCTTTTATTTCTCTCAGTTGAATGAACATTTATAAAGGGTGGCACTTTTCCCAATCCTCTGGGAAGCATGAAGATGTTTAGACATGATTGAGCAGCTTCAAGAACTTGATGTTTTAAAAGGGACATGGGACATATGTAAATAATAATATAAATAAAAGAGCTCATTCTTGGGACATGAAGTTTCATATAGAGTTGTGTCCTGAAGAAAATAATGAAGGCATTCTGGAAGTGATAACAGGAAATCTGAACATTGATAGGCAAATAGAAATTTCACTGGCACACATTTAAACTAACTTTTTTTTTTTCTAATTGTAAAGGTAACATATATTCTTTATTCTTTTTCGGAACTGGGGGCAATTCAGAAAAGCGCTCTTAAGGGGATTTCTCACTGCTCCTGATGTGCTTGTGCATTTCAGTACATAATGGAGGTCTCCTACTATTTCCCACGAGGGGGTACCCAGGTTCCCACAGGAGCAATAGCAGCTAAACAGATTCTCCTGCTATTTCCCACGAGGGGGTACCTGGGTTCCCACAGGAGTAATAGCGGCTAAACTGATGCCGACCCTGTGACAGTGACCAGGCCAGATTTCCATCGTGGGGTTGTCGCTTTTCCTTTCAAGTAGAAAACAGGGTCCAGTCTTCCGCATTCACTGTGGGAACACTTGGAAAACAGGTTTGAAAGGACTTGATGGCTGTGGTAGAGTGAGAGGCTGTGTCGTGTAGAGACATTGTTTGAAAAATATTTGCATGAAAGAAATATAACCACTTTCTCCAACACATTATATTTATTACCTTTATTAAAAATAGAAGTGTTTATTTTTCCTTTTAATTTCACCCAAATTCAGTCATCCCTCAGTAGAAGCAGGAGATTGGTTCCAGGACCCAATTACACCAAAATCCACAAATACTGAAGTCCCACAGCAGGACCTGCAGAATCCTCATGGAGGAAAAGTCGGCTCTCCATACATGTAGTTGTGCATCTGAGACTATTGTATTTTTGGTCAATTTTTCGTTGGGAAAAAAAAAAAAAAAATCTGCTTGTAAGAGGACCTGGGCACTTCAAACCCGTGTTGTTCAAGGGTCAGCTGTGCTCTCTTTTCCATGTGTCTATTCTTTTCTAGGCCTTTGTAACAGATACAGGAGACAGATGGGCGGTAGGAGGAGTCTCTGTTTTTTTACCAGTACCGTGCTGTTTTGGTTACTGTAGCCTTGTAGTATAGTTAAAGTCAGGTAGCATGATGTCTCCAGTTTTGTTCTTTTGGCTTAGGATTGACTTGGCAATGCGGGCTCTTTTTTGGTTCCATATGAACTTTAAAGCAGTTTTTTCCAATTCTGTCAAGAAAGTCATTGGTAGCTTGATGGGGATGACATTGAATCTATAAATTACCTTGGGCAGTATGACCATTTTCACGATACTGATTCTTCTTATCCACGAACATGGAATATTCTTCCATTTACTTGTGTCCTCTTTTATTTCATTGAGCAGTGGTTTGTAGTTCTCCTTGAAGAGGTCCTTCACATCCCTTGTAAGTTGGATTCCTAGTTATTATATTCTCTTTGAAGCAAAACTAATTCAAGATGGATTAAAGACTTAAATGTTAGACCTAAAACCATAAAAACCCTAGAAGAAAACCTAGGCAATACCATTCAGGACATAGGCATTGGCAAGGAATTCATGTCTAAAACACCAAAAGCAATGGCAACAAAAGCCAAAATTGACAAACAGGATCTAATTAAACTAAAGAGCTTCTGCACAACAAAAGAAACTACCATCAGAGTGAACAGGCAACCTACAGAACGGGAGAAAATTTTTGCAGTCTACTCATCTGACAAAGGGCTAATATCCAGAATCTACAAAGAACTCAAACAAATTTACAAGAAAAAAAAAAAAAACCTTCAAAAAGTGGGTGAAGGATATGAACAGACAGTTCTCAAAAGAAGATGTTTATGCAGCCAACAGACACATGAAAAAATGCTCATCATCACTCGCCATCAGAGAAATGCAAATCAAAACCACAATGAGATGCCATCTCACACCAGTTAGAATGGCAATCATTAAAAAGTCAGGAAACAACAGGTGCTGGAGAGGACGTGGAGAAATAGGAACACTTTTACACTGTTGGTGGGACTGTAAACTGGTTCAACCATTGTGGAAGACAGTGTGGCAATTCCTCAAGGATCTAGAACTAGAAATACCATTTGACCCAGCCATCCCATTACTGGGTATATACCCAAACGATTATAAAGCATGCTGCTATAAAGACACATGCACACGTATGTTTATTGCGGTACTATTCACAATAGCAAAGACTTGGAACCAACCCAAATGTCCATCAATGATAGACTGGATTAAGAAAATGTGGCACAGATACACAATGGAATACTATGCAGTCATAAAAAAGGATGAGTTCATGTCCTTTGTAGCGACATGGATGCAGCTGGAAACCATCATTCTCAGCAAACTATCACAAGGACAAAACACCAAACACTGCATGTTCTCACTCATAGGTGGGAATTGAACAATGAGAACACTTGGACACAGGAAGGGGAACATCACACACCAGGACCTGTTGTGGGGTGAGGGGAGAGGGGAGGGATAGCATTAGGAGACATACCTAATGTAAATGACGAGTTTATGGGTGGCAGCAAACCAACATGGCACATGCATACATATGTAACAACCCTGCAAGTTGTGCACATGTACCCTAGAACTTATAATAAAAAAAAAAAAAACCCCACAAAACTTCAGGGTGTATTTCATAAGAGCAAGGATATTCTGTTTCATAACAGCTGGGTTATAAAGTTAGCTCCGGATTTAACAAGGGATTCTTCCAAAGAAAATGAAGACCCAAATAATTAGTAAAACGTAAATGGTTTTCAACTAAGTTGAGCAAAGATAAGCAATTGTGGAACTATAACTAAACTATGTAGGAAGGCTAAAATAAAAAAAAATTATTTTAACAAGATCTGTTTGTAAAGAATTCTCTCTTAGCTATGACTTCTCATTGAAGAACATTTATTTTCTCCTACTACAGAGATGACATCTTTCACACAGGAGTTTGTATCCCTTGTGTTGTGGAAGGAAAAGGGGAGAGTAAATTGTTTTTCTTGCATCTGCTGTTTTCCTGGCGCCTTTAGCGCAAAATAACCCCTATGCCAAACCAGCGTATTTTCAGGTGTCCTATTCTGCCACCCTGCGTAGAATGTTTCCACCTCCTCAGTCATTCACATTCTGATTGTATCAAAGTTAACATTATTTCATGAAGCATTTTTCTCCTTCAATGCAGTATTCAGGTGTGGATCACATACTGTATTTTTGTCATGTCTACTTAGAACGCAGGCTTTCTTTAAAATCTACTCTTCAGCCTTTTTTCTTTCATGACACTGGCATTTTCAAGGAATTGGGCCAGTTAGTCCACAGAGTGTTCCTCAATTTAGTTTTGTCAGATGCTGCCTTATGTGTACATTCAGGCTATATACTCCTTGTATGAATTTCATGTGGAGACATTTTATTTCTCTCCTGTCATTCCAAATGGAAATACTGGAAAAATATAGTATGTTGGTGATGTTCATTTTGACAGCCAGTCAAGGAATTGATTGTTTCTCAGTAAATGGAGAAACGTTGCAATTAAAAAGCAATCTGTAAAGAAACACATTGAGAATATGTAAATATTCTGCCCCTAATCAATGTTTTCTCCTGCATTGTGCCTCCAGTGATGCCTGTTTCACACTCCTGTCCATCTTCACTATTCTTACCACAAACCCGTGACCTGCCGCCTCTGCAGCTCTCTGCACAGGTGGCCCTCTGCATGCCACCCGGGGGGAACCTTCTCTCTGCCTCATGTGTGTCTTTCTGTCTTTCTTTCTATCTGTTATCAGTATAGTTTTACAATCCATTGAACCTTTATTTTGATGCCCAAATTGTTCTACATCTGGTCAGCAAGGGCTCCTTAAAACTGGCTCTTGCTTTATTTTTGACCCTTACCTGTCTTTTTTTTTTTTTTTTTGGCACTTCCTTATTTCCTTCCACAGGAAGATATCCTGATATCGCAAGTTTTTTCTGTGTCATCCCAGTTTTAGTCTTGGAATTGGATGTTTCTTCAAAGAGACCAGATTCTCCATGGTAGAAATCATGTTAGAAATCAAGCTTTGCATAGGAACAGCTTCAGTCTCCAGCTCTCAGCACGAGCGACACAGAAGATGGGTGATTTCTGCATTTTCAACTGAGGTACCGGGTTCATCTCACTAGGGAGTGCCGGACAATCAGTGCTGGTCAGCTGCTGCAGCCCAACCTGTGAGAGCTGAAGCAGGGTGAGGCATCGCCTCACTTGGAAAGCACAAGGGGGAAGGGAATCCCTTTTCCTAGCCAGGGGAACTGAGACACACAACACCTGGAAAATTGGGTAACTCCCACCCCAATACTGCGCTTTGCCAAGGGTCTTAGCAAACGGTACACCAGGAGATTATATCCCACACCTGGCCAGGAGGGTCCCACGCCCACAGAGCCTCCTTCATTGCTAGCACAGCAGTCTGTGATCTAACTGCAAGGCAGCAGCGAGGCTCCGGAAGGGGCACTCACCATTGCTGAGGCTTAAGTAGGTAAACAAAGCTGCTGGGAAGCTCGAACTGGGTGTAGCCCACAGCAGCTCAAGGAGGCCTGCCTGTCTCTGTAGACTCCACCTCTGGGGACATGGCATAGCTAAACAAAAAGCAGCAGAAACCTCTGCAGATGCAAATGACCCTGTCTGACAGCTTTGAAGAGAGCAGTGGATCTCCCAGCACGGAGGTTGAGATCTGAGAACAGACAGACTGTGTGCTCAAGTGGGTCCCTGACTCCTGAGTAGCCTAACTGGGAGACATCGCCCACTAGGTGCTGACCAACACCCCACACCTCACACGGCAGGGTACACCCCTGAGACGAAGCTTCCAAAGCAAGAATCAGACAGGTATACTCACTGTTCAGCAATATTCTATCTTCTGCAGCCTCTGCGGCTGATACCCAGGCAAACAGGGTCTGCAGTGGACCTCAAACAATCTCCAACAGACCTACAGCTGAGGGTCAGACTGTTAGAAGGAAAACTAACAAACAGGAAGGACACCTACACCAAAACCCCATCAGTACATCACCATCATCAAAGACCGAAGGGAGATAAAATCACAAAGATGGGGAAAAAGCAGGGCAGAAAAGCTGGAAATTCAAAACATAAGAGCGCATCTCCCCCTCCAAAGGAATGCAGTTCATCGACAGCAATGGATCAAAGTTGGACAGAGAGTGACTTTGACAAGTTGAGAGAAAAAGGCTGCAATCCATCAAACTTCTCAGAGCTAAGGGAGGAATTACGTACCCAGTGCAAAGAAACTAAAAATCTTGAAAAAAGAATGGAAGAACAGATAACTAGAATAATCAATGCAGAGAAGGCCATAAACGAACTGACAGAGATAAAAACCATGACACGAGAAATATGTTACAAATGCACAAGCTTCAGTAACCAACTCGATCAACTGGAAAAAGAGTATCAGCGATTGAG
This sequence comes from Rhinopithecus roxellana, assembly GCF_007565055.1. Taxonomy (NCBI): domain Eukaryota; kingdom Metazoa; phylum Chordata; class Mammalia; order Primates; family Cercopithecidae; genus Rhinopithecus; species Rhinopithecus roxellana. Next base: position 7,914,992 of record NC_044566.1, read on the forward strand.
GATCAAATGAATGAAATGAAGCAAGAAGAGAAGTCTAAAGAAAAAAGAGTAAAAAAAAGCCTTCAAGAAGCATGGGATTATGTGAAAAGACCAAATCTATGTCTGATTGGGGTGCCTGAAAGTGAGGGAAAATGGAACCAAGTTGGAAAACACTCTTCAGGATATCATCCGGGAGAACTACCCCAACCTAGTAAGACAGGCCAACATTCAAATTCAGGAAATACAGAGAACGCCACAAAGATACTCGTCGAGAACAGCAACTCCAAGACACATAATTGTCAGATTCACCAAAGTTGAAATGAAGGAAAAAATGTTAAGGGCAGCTAGAGAGAAAGGTCGGGTTGCCCACAAAGGGAAGCCCATCAGACTAACAGCAGATGTCTCGGCAGAAACTCTCCAAGCAAGAAGAGAGTGGGGGCCAATATTCAACATTCTTAAAGAAAAGAATTTTCAACCCAGAATTTCATATCCAGCCAAACTAAGTTTCATAAGTGAAGGAGAAATAAAATCCTTTACAGACAAGCAAATGCTTAGAGATTTTGTCACCACCATGCCTGCCTTACAAGAGACCATGAAGGAAGCACTAAACATGGAAAGGAAACTGGTACCAGCCATTGCAAAAACATGCCAAAATGTAAAGACCATCGATGCTAGGAAAAAACTGCATCAACTAACGAGCAAAATAACCAGCTAATATCACAATGACAGGATCAAGTTCACACATAACAATATTAACCTTAAATGTAAATGGACTAAATGGTCCAATTAAAAGACACACACTGGCAAATTGGATAAAGAGTCAAGACCCATCAGTTTGCTGCATTCAGGAGACCCATCTCACATGCAGAGACACACATAGGCTCAAAATAAAGGGATGGAGGAAGATCTACCAAGCAAATGGAGAAAAAAAAAAGCAGGGGTTGCAATCCTAGTCTCTGATGAAACAGACTTTAAACCATCAAAGATCAAAAGAGACAAAGAAGGCCATTACATAATGGTAAAGGGATCAATTCAACAGGAAGAGCTAACTATCCTAATATATATGCACCCAATACAGGAGCACCCAGATTCATAAAGCAAGTCCTTAGAGACTTACAAAGAGACTTAGACTCCCATACAATAATAATGGGAGACTTCAACACCCAACTGTCAACATTAGACAGATCAATGAGACAGAAAGTTAGCAAGGATATCCAGGAATTGAACTCAACTCTGAACCAAGCAGACCTAATAGACATCTACAGAACTCTCCACCCCAAATCAACAGAATATACATTCTTCTCAGCAGCACATCACACTTATTCCAAAATTGACCACATAATTGGAAGTAAAGCACTCCTCAGCAAACGTACAGGAACAGAAATTATAACAAACTGTCTCTCAGACCACGGTGCAATCAAACTAGAGCTCAGGACTAAGAAACTCAGTGAAAACCATATGGAATTGGGTTTCTCCAAATACATGGAAACTAAACAACCTGCTCCTGAATGACTACTGGGTACATAACGAAATGAAGGCAGAAATGAAGATGTTCTTTGAAACCAATGAGAACAAAGATACAACATACCAGAATCTCTGGGACACATTTAAAGCAGTGTGTAGCAGAAAGTTTATAGCACTAAATGCCCACAAGAGAAAGCTGGAAAGATCTAAAATGGACACTCTAACATCACAATTAAAAGAACTAGAAAAGCAAGAGCAAACACATTCAAAAGCTAGCAGAAGGCAAGAAATAACTAAGATCAGAGCCGAACTGAAGGAGATAGAGACACAAAAAACCCTCCAAAAAATCGATGAATCCAGGAGTTGGTTTTTTGAAAAGATCAACAAAATTGATAGACCGCAAGCAAGATTAATAAAGAAGAAAAGAGAGAAGAATCAAATAGATGCAAT